>NC_084821.1:12508834-12718834 GCF_958449725.1 Rosa rugosa
GGGCACATTTAAACAAAGTTAGTGCCTCGGCTGTTTTTCATAACCTCTCGATCTCCTCTCAAGACGCCCAACACTCACAGCTCCCCATCTCTCTCGCGAAATCTCTGTCCTCTTCATCGCTGAACTCTCACGTTCTACTCTCTCTCTCTCTCTCTCTCCCTGTCTCATGACTTGGATACACATTTACGCAAGCGTACGTATCATTGTCAAGATAGGGAAGTATTATGCCTAAAGTTATCGTACCACGGGGATTAGTGGCTAACCCACAATCCTTGGGTAATCGGAAATAAAGACACTTAGCACACAAAGAAAAAGAAAAAGAAAATAAATAAAAATGCTACTCTAAGGCACCAAGCCTTAGCAATGCTCGGCTTTGGTTTGCACCGAAGCCTAATCAAAGCTATGAGCTTAGTGTTGGTTATTTACAATGAGTCGAAATTGTCACCGATAATTGTAATTTAAATTTCTAATAACTAAATTGCAAGAATTTAAATGAAGACTTTAATTAACAACTAAATTAAATAAAGCAAAGAAAAGTAAGAAATGATATAGATATGGGATTGGTAGTTAGGGATGAATCCTAACCCTAATTCAATGCTCTAGATGCTAATTTGATTTACATGCAATTTATTAAAGATGGTAGAAGCCGTACCCAAGGCTTTTCAAGGCTCAAGGGTCGAAATTCTCTTTCATGGTATTCCTACTCCGGTTCAAGGGCCGTAGGAACTCACTTGACATGAATTAGAGCCGGTTCAAGGGTCACTAATTCACATCAAGAGGTCTAGAGTTCAAGGAATTAGGCAACCAAGCTCACCATAATTGCGATCAAGCTAATCATGTAGTGAACCATGCTTGTACTTCCCACGAATATTAAAGTGGGGTTCTAGCTCTAAAATCTAAGGATGTCATCCCCTAAATTTTAATCTAGACTTATTAAAACACATACCCAAGAGTTGACAATTCCTAAGCATGCATTCTAATCAATTATCACAAAGCACAAGCATCCAATAATTAACAAATTTCATATATAAATTAAATTAAGCATCCATTACATCAAATTTGGGCTAGGGCACACAACCCTAACCCCCAACAAGAGAATTACTCACAACCCATAATTAAATTAACATCAACAAACATCAATTAAAGAGGAAAAAGTGAAAAGAAGTGAGAAGTAACAAGAACAAGTCACAATTGCTATGAAGCAATTATGACAAGCCTTGATTTATAGCTCCCCACTTTTACCCAATCTTCAAATCTTGATGATGATGAAGTCCTTTGATGCTTGGAAGCTTTGGGTGAGTAATTCTCAAATACCCGAAAGAAATTAAACTAAAGCTAAAATGGAAATGGAGACGGAGGATGGGAGAGGGCTGCAGCCCTCCCCCTTTGAGAAAGTGGAGTGCGGCGCTGTTCTAGGGTGTCTGGGATTGTGGGGGGAAGCTGCTCGTATATATGGGTGAGTGGATGATTGGGTTTAATTGAGTGTGTGGCTGGTGTCTTGCACAAGAGGAAAAGAGATGGAAATGGACATGTGTCAGCACGGGATAGGAGATAGGAAAAGAAAAAAAAAGTAATAATAAAAATAAAAAGAAGAAGCAGCACGTGGGAAAGAGAGAAAAATGTGCTGATTATGATATTGCTGACGTCATGATGACGTCAGCACAGTCCAGATTTTTTTTTTTGTTTTCTTTTCTTTCTCCTTTCTTCTTTTCTTCATTTTTCTTTCTTTTCCCCATTTTTTTCTTTCTTCTCTTCTTCCTCAATGCACTTCCACACATTATCAGAGATGGTTTGATTCCGCTCCCTTGATGGTGTTGACTACGGTTGACCCATATTGACAATTTCGTCCTTTTGTCGGAAACTCCAATTTGCTCCAATTTCGCACAATTTTCTCTCGTTTCCGCAATTCCGCTTATTTTCTACACAGTAAATAAAAATGGATTAATTACATATTAATTGACATGAAGATTTGCTTATTTATAGTGTTTTAGATATAATTACACGCATATAAATGCGTATAATCATCTCACTCTCAGTCTTCTCTCGCTCTCTTCTTCATCCAACTCTTTTCTTTACCCAGAAATCATAGTCTTCCTCTCTCTTTCATTCTGAAATCCCAAATAGGGAAACCCCCAATCTCAGATTCCTCGACATCAACCAAATCTCTATTGGTCGAACCCTCAATCTGAAACCCAAATTTCATTGACCTAACTCTCGTCTCCATAATTAGCTGGATTTACACCACACAGCCATGGGCCAAGAACTTGAAGAACAAGCAGCGCTGCCGGTCATCCTCCGATGGCAAGATTTGGGCGAGTTGCCGAAAAACGAGCTGATTAATAAGGCTCTTGAAGACAATACCCCTCCTCGTGGTATGTAGTTTCTGTTTTGATTTTAGGGTTTTCGAGCATTATATGTCATACTGGAGCGATCGTTTGATTTTACACCTAATATTTATCTTGGGTGATTATCTAACAGGGAGAGAGAGAGAGAGAAAGAGCTTCCTCTCTGATCTGGACACAGCGCGACCCGGCCAGCGACCGACCGGAACTTCCACGTCCGGCCACCGATAGACGACGGACGACCACCACCTTCTTCGTCTTGCCGTCGCCAACAACCTCCTATCCTTGGATTGTCCATGCACTGAACGGAGAAGTAAGCCCGACGACGAGAAGCCCGAACATTCACCAGCAACCTCTGTAATTTCCGGCAACCGATTAAGCTTCATCTGGTATGGAAACTTAGATTCATGCCATTCTCTACGTGTTAGGCTAATTGGTTTTCAAAATTGATGGAGTTTTGTCGACTTGGTTTCTGGGTTAGCTCGGGTTCGACGCGGTTGCTACGCCGGCGACTTCTCCAACGCATCTGGGCTTGGTTTCTGGTTCGATTGCTTCCCTGGACGAGGCCTGACCTTGAGTGGGAGTTGAACTTCAAAGATTTCTGGATTGTAGCACAAGGCATCACCAACTCATCACCAACCCAGTCTCGGCAGCAAGCTTTGGAAAATGAAGTTTCTGTTACAATACCAGAAACTAGCAAAGGTAAACCCAGAGAAGCAAGCCTGAAATTGTCGGTTTGATTTCGTGTGCAGAATGGGTTGTTTGTGTCTTGGCATGAATTGATTGAATCGTGGTGTTGGGAGTGAAATTCAAGTTTGAATGCATGTAGAGAATGGGTGTCTGTGCCTTGGTTGAAATTGGTCGAGTTGTGTTGAATGGGTTGTTTGCCTTGAGTTGAATGACTTGTGATAATCAAGTTTGATGTTTTGATCCTACTGTTATGGCTGTTGGTTGTTCGTTGTTTTCGTTGATTGCCTTGATAGATGTTTTAGTTGATTGCCTTGATAGATTTTTACTACTTATTGCAATGCAAAGGAGTGGCATTCATGGATTTCTCATACTGTACTTGTTTCACAACAGAGATCATTCTTTGAATTTTACTCTTAGGTCTAAAATCATCAACGGTCTGAGTTGAAAGAGAGGGTACGTATGGCATCTTTTGATAATGAGGCAGAGCCTCTGCCAGTTACGAATTACTATTTCGAAGATGACAAGAATGAACCTATTTCGTTTCATGTTTATAAACTAGGTATGAAGAAATGCTCCTTTTATTTCCAGATATGTTAAACTGAGCATGTTTGATATGTTAAACAAGTCAATACTTGCTAATACCTTGAAATAATTATAAACGTAAATGGTGGTTTGTGATGATGCAGAGTCTAATGTACCAACTAAGCAAAGGTGGTGCCTTCGGCCATGGTCATGGAATGGTACAGAAGTAAAGCTTTTATCAATTTGTTTGCTCTGGTTTTACTTTTGTAGAGTTTTATATTCCAGTGATAGGCATGTCGTAATCCCAACTTTATCCAATTTCAATTTTTATTCATACTAACAATGATGATGATTGCATGTTATTTGCAGTCCCATGGAATCAAATGAGAACACACAGAACCTTCAACTGCCATGGAGATGCAAATATGGAAGTTACGATCATCCATAGTATAGATAAGGGGTTTGGGGGACCACCTTCTTCTTCGTCAATGTCATTACGACGAGTTCAGACCAAAAGAGGGAGAGAGAGCTCTTCTCGTTAATATATGGTCTGTTAGTTAATTGTTTTATTTTAGTCTTATTGTTATATTGTTCTCTTTTTGATTGTGGGAAGCTAGATTAGAAGGGCTGGGGGCCGACTAAATAAGGAAAGGAGGGGGACGGGAGAAAGAAAAAAAAAAAAAAAAAAGGGAAGAGAGAGTTGGAGAGTTTGGGTTTTTGTCGAAGGCAACCATTTGGGTATCTCTGGATTTGAGGGGAGAGAAGCTAGAAGGTTTCTGTTGATTTTCAGAAGCAAAGATGAAGAATTGAGAATCTGATCTCTTAGTGAAGGGGTTTTGCTTTGAGTTGGGTTGGTTGCATTAATTGTTTCCATTCTGCTCTATGATTCGAAAAGCAAACTGTGGATGGAAGGAGGAGATTTAGGAGAGGTGTTTCAGCCTTTGTTATTCTTTTTTCTACTATTCAAAGCTTTGAGCCTTTTGGGTTTTCCTTTTTTGGCTGTTCTTGTTTTGGGTCTGCTTAAGAACTGAGGTGAGTGGCTGTTCTTTCTTGCGTTATGTTTTATTTTTGATTTTTCCTTGGCTGATTTCTATGTTAAATTGAGATGTTGGTGTGGGTCAATGAGTGATTTCGTACCTAGAAATATTAGTTCTATTTATCTTTTATCGTTGTTGGTTTTAGTTTGGGATCTTTGATGTCTGGTAAAGCTTTTGATTTGTAAACTGTGGTTAGGTTGGGTGTTTGATATCATGAGTTTGGAATTGGTTTGAATTCTGATATCTTTCTTTCTGAGCTTTTGCTTTGTTATTTTATATACTTTGTTCTCTATTAGGTGTCGAGGACAATTACTTGAGCTTCAATTGTGTTTTGGTCTGTTGCTTATGTTTCAAAAGGAACTCGATGTTGGTACGATGTGACCATAGTATTGTGCTAGTTTGTATTTGTTTACAGACTGAGATTTTGTCACTCTTCCTTTTTGTTTTTTTTTTTTGAGTAATCAGCTTGTATACCTTTGGGTCTGGCTTCTTCTTGTAAGATCTTGTAATTATGCTCTTTTGAAAACTCAACTATGTATATTTGCAAATGTAGAAAGGTACTGGAACTTTGAAATGGAGCAGTGTTTTAAATTCAAATATGAAGTGCTTTCACTTCCTTTTTGTTTCTTTCCTTCTGTTAGTCTTTTTCAGTTAGTTGTCTATGTTCTTAATTCCATATATTGGGATTGGGGCGTGACAATGGTTCTAATGAGATTAGTCCTGAAGTTTTTCAGATATCAATGCTGATGAAAAGGAGGCAAGCTATGGGGCTTGGTTCCCATCCCCACATCGAGTTTTGGTGCTTGATGGTGTTCAGGTGATTCTTACTGACTGAAATTATGTCCTATCCACTTTGTAAAGCATTTTAATTGTGTACATTTACTTTGAACGATGGCACCGGGTTCCTTTGCACTATATGATCACTTGCATTGCCAAAATGTTGGTCATATGGCTAATTTAGTGTTATGTTTGGTTAAGCTTTCCTAGTGTCAAAGTTGTCAAAGTAACACTAAAAAAATTATGGATTTCTGTGAGATTTTTCCCTGCTTTGAAACATAATAGTTCCATAATATTGAAAAGGATTTAAGAGTGAGTTTTCCCTACTTTGGTCTTGTGTCAAAGTCCTAAGTGATTTGGCATCTTCAGTAATTTCTTTTATGTTATTGTATAATGAAAATCCAGCATCATGTTTGTATTTGGCTTTGTTATGAAATCCAAGCATTTTGCAAGTCATTCTAATCTGCATAATCTAGTACTGTTCACTTCCATCTGCATGTTTTGGCTTTCTGGGTTGCTTTCTCTTGTACTTGGCATACAAGTTGTAATTTAGTGCAGTCCTAGAAACTAATTTTCACATGAGTTGATATTATTCTTGTGCTTCAATTCTTGTGAGTTAGAAGTTAGATCAAGTAATCTCTTTTTTTTACAAATCTGGCTCCTCTATTCCATCGCTTGAAGAAGTTGAATTGAAGTGTCAACAATGACAATGTAGTAGTACTTGGCCTAACTTGTTTGTGACTAATAATAATTTTTCTTTTTCTATACAGGGTCGAGTCACAAGAGAGGGAAAATATTGATCCTATGGGCGCACCATTTTCTGCTTCTGCTAGCATATAATATTCACATGCAGCAGCTGCTCATGTTTTTTTCATTAATCATATTATTTTTTGATGGTTTATGGATATTTATAATGGCATGGCACTAGAATGCTATCTTGTTTTGGAACAATATGTATTTGTATCAACTTTTGATGTCCCAAGTAGATGGGCATGTATTATAGAATGCTTTTCTTCTTTTAATGCTGGCTTGGATGATTGGGGAATGCTCCCTTTTTACATTTGAAGTTTATAGTATGGGTTGGATTACTCATTTGATGGTTTGCAATCAGTTTTGTTCCCAATTAATCACTATTCATTAGGTACAATGGAGCTATATATGCACAAAATAGAGCAAATGAAAATGATCGTACAACAGTTTTATAGTGTAGCAATCCAACGTTGTCTGAATACAAAAATTGGGTCATTCACTCAATGCATTCTTTACATATCACACAATGGTTTTAAAAAAAAAATGTCTTCTAATTTACAATCACACAACGATAAGAATTGAACAATGTTGTCCAAAATCAATTCACACAACAACCATTGTGTACAACTGAAGTGTGATGCTATATCAGACGACGGTGAAATTATAGAACACGTTGTCTGACTAGGCTTTCCAACAACAGCTTGGAAACAAGTTCTGTTGTATGAAGGATACACCTGCCATGATGTGCGGCAGCTGTGCCTGGCATCTGCTGAGAGAAGGCACAACGGTGATAACAAAAGGATGTCGTGTGTTTGTATATCATACAACGGTGCAACACCGTTGTGCAAATTTTAATCACACAACGCGCCGATACACAACGGTTATCAGCCAAATCAGACAATGAGTTTTACCCGTTGTGTGTTTCGTTTTTTGGTGTAGTGGACTTCAAACCACAATTGCTTCGAACATGTGTAACTATGGATCTAAACCATATACATTCACGAACTGCTTCATGAAGAGCAATAATCTCTGCATGGTTCAAAGAAGTAGCGACTAGAGTCTGTTTTGTAGACCTCCAAGATATCGCGGTCTTACCCATGGTGAACACATAACTAATTTGGGAACGACCTTTGTGTGGGTCAGAGAGGTACCCAGCATCAGCAAAACCTTCCAAAACATTTATATCATTTTGGGATGGCGAGAGAGAACGCAGACCACTGTTGGTGGCATTCTTGACATATGATGGGTCCGAATCCATCCTCTGTAAGGATAAAACAAGCCCATATCAATCATACCACTAAGGTATCAAAAGATATCTTTAACACCAGTCCAATGGAGTCGTGTTGGCTCAGAGCTATATCTAGCTAACAAGTTCACAGCGAAAGAGATGTCTGGTCTTGTGCATTGAGCTAAGTACAATCATGCGCCTATTGCACTTAGGTAGGGAACTTCTGCCTGTAGCAAGTCTTCATCGTCATCTTTTGGATGGAATGGATCCTTCTTTGGATCAAGACTACAAATGACCATTGGGGTGCTTGAAGGCTTAACTTTGTCAGTATTGAAACGCCTAAGCATCTTTTGGGTATAACATGATTAATGAATCAGGATACCATCTTCACGGTGATCAAGTTCCAAACAAAGGCAAAACCGTGTTCTCCCAAGGTCCTTCATCTCAAACTCGGATTTTACGTGTTCAGCGGTTTCGCTTAACTCTTTAAGGGTGCCAATTATGTTCATGTCATCGATATAAACCGCTACTATTATAAATCCGAAACTCGTCCTTTTTATGAACACACATGGGCATAGTTCATTGGTAACATATCCCTTCCCAATCAAGTAGTCACTTAGACGGTTATACCACATCCGTCCGGATTGTGAGGCACGTTTGCAGCAGGTATATGTGATCTCGTCACTTTAGCAGTATCAGAAAACGCATCAGGCAGGGTATCTGCTACGCTCTAAAGCTCGATAATTCTTCGCACTTCAAGTTCAGACTGTGTGATATGGGGATCGAGATGAGACATAGTGGGGATAGATCACAATAATTCCTGTCATTCCTGCTGAACATCTATGTTCTTATCTCCCCCTAACGATGGGAAGACTGTCTCATCAAAGTGACAAGCCACAAATCTAGCGGTAAAGAGATCACTTATCACGGGTTCCAGGTAGCGGACGATATTTGGAGCCTTATATCCAACATATATGCTCATTCGTCTCTGTGGACCCATCTGAGTACGCTGTCGCAGCGTAATAGGCACATAAATGGCACACCCAAATATGCGTAAGTGCGAGATATCATGCTCATACCCAGTCACTAGCTATAACGCAGAATAAGGTTGGGTAGCAGTGGGTCGTAGATGAATTAGCGTGGCTATATGCAGTATTGCATATCCCCAAGCGGAAATAGGGAGATTGGTGCGCATAACCAATGTTCGATCTATCATTTATAGTCGTTTGATAGCGGCTTTCGTGAGACCATTTTGGGTGTGTACATGAGGAACTGGATGCTCTACACCAATCCCCAATGACATGCAATAGTCATCGAACGTTTTCGATGTAAACTCCCCGGCATTATCAAGTCGAATTGACTTAATTGGGTGGTCCGGGTAGTGAGCCCATAGACAGATAATCTGGGCTAGGAGTTTAGCATAAGCAATATTTCGAGTGGACAACAGCGTAATATGTGACCAGTGTGTCGACGCATCAACCAACACCATAAAGTATTTAAAAGGTCCACAAGGTGGTTGAATCGGTCCACAGATATCCCCTTCGATTCTCTATAAGAACAGAATGAGTATTTTTGGATCCTTTGTGTAGGACGGTCTCGGTCCTAATTTCCCTAAGGAACAGGCTTTGCAAAATGAGCAAGAGGCCTTAGAAGTAACCAATGAGGATTTTGGTTGGGCCTGACCATCTGTACCGCTATTTGAAGCAAAATTGGTGACTACATCACCCATCATGGTGTTGGGACCATGGGAAGTGGCATCCATGGCGCCATGGCCATGGGTGACGCCATCTATGGCATTGTCAAAGGGGACAGTGGTGGCCCTAGGCCGACAGTGGATGGCGGCAGCGCCAGAGGCTGTTGCGGCAGCGGTCACTCTAAGTTTAGGAATCAATCTTTGATTCTTGCTTCATTTCGCTCGAAAGAATGGATGTCTGTGTGAAGTCTTTAGTATATGGATCATCATATCACGACCAGGATGTCCTTGTCAGTCATGCCAAAGCCAATATGTGTCAGAATCCAAGAGATCTTCTCTTACCGTATTATTGGATTCAATAGGTCAAATTGTAGTGACATAAAGTCCACTAGATTGACACATAAGCTTCTCTAAGATGCGCTTTCATCCGCAATCATTAGAGGTAATGCAAAGGAACTCTTTTCCATTCTCAGTATGCGTCTCCGCATGGAATCCGTTGGCTCGAATGTCTTTAAAGCTCAATAATGTTCGATTTACCTTAGGACCATAGAAAGATTCTGCGACATTAATCAAGGTGCCATTTGACAAGAGGAATTGGGTCATTCCATGTCCTTAAACTAAACCCGATAGCCCAGCCATCATAGTCACAGAGGAATATGTAGGCAACATCTCCCAGAATAATTGCCTATGGTGGAGAATGGTGTGCATAGTCGAACTATCCGCAAGACATTACAGTTCTCCAGAGTTTATTCCTAAAAGAAAAATCTCGTAATTAAAAAGGAGTCATAATGAAAATAACTCAACTTTTATTAATAAGCCAAACAGAATTACATCATTGTCTCTTTAGCCAAAGAAAATCTAATCCAATGAACTAGCTAATGCAAAACAATGGTAGTCATCTAACTTCTTTATGTAACTCCAAAGTAAATGTGACTAGGCGAGTAGAGAGATGTCGGTGGAGCAAAGCTCGTTTAAGTAACACTAATCTCAAAACCTTCCTAGACATCACACTTACTTTGGATGAACCTAGTTTGAAGAAAGACTAAACCATTGGCATTTACTATGAAAAATAATATGGCAATTGCCTACATCTCTTGGAAAATAAAAAGACTTAATCAAAATGGCCAGTCTCTTGGCCTTTGAAGTCTTCAACCCTTAGAGCGATAAGTCTTGTATGCGTTTGCAACATTCTGGGGTGCTTTACATGCTTTGGCCCAATGTCCGGACGCTCCACACTGAAGACAAGCATCATTATGGTCAAGCTCCCTTGATCGAGGCGCTTTAGGGACGCGTTGGGGACGGCTATTATCCTTGGTGGCGCCACCACTATAGCCAGAGGCTCTGCCTCTCCCTCTCTTCACACAGTTCCGTGCACGCCTATCTTAGCGGTTTCCTTCCTCTTTAGGGCAAGAATATGGATCAGAACGTCTAGAATTGTCCCTTTCCTTAGGGTTTCACTTCTTGCACCCTCCCTTAGGGGCGCGACTATAGTTAGACTCCAGAATAGTTAGACTTCACAAGTATGTTTTCATGATTTTCAGCTACGTTCATGGCTCCAATAAGCTCATGAAACCTTGTGATGCGTCCAGCATTGACATCAATCCGATAATTTTTTGCAATCATCAATGCAGAGACAGGGAAGGTAGAGAGAGTCTTCTTGATCAACATCATATCAGTGATATTATTTCCACTGAATTCTATCAAAGACTTGATACGAAGGGCTTCCGAGTTGTAGTCAAGTACAGACTTGAAATCACAGAAGCGGAGACTATGCCATCTCACTTCTAAATCAGGAAGCAGAGAGTTAGAACGTTGCCAAATCGCTGCTCGAGTTCTACTCATAGCTTTCTGGGGTCCTTTTCATTAACGTACTCATTCTGGAGCGCGTCATTCATGTGCCTTGTCATGAGAATGATGGCTTTGGCTTGGTTTGCCTCAAAAGTAGCTCTATTCGCTTCTATAGCGACAACTTGTTAAGGAGTAAGCACCTTCTGACTTGGCTCTTGGATCGTATCCAGGATCCCTTCAGCCTTAAGATGCTAGCGCACATCACGGACCCATTTATGGTATCCTGCGCCTGTTGTCTCCAGTGGAGCAAAGTTCAACTTGTTCAGGTTACTCATCCTGAAAAACAACAAGAAATTAAGATTAGTTTTGGAGTGAAAAATGGCTACCACGAAAACATATAAAATTTCTGAGCGTAGTCGCCTCCAAGAAATTCAATTCCAAGAGGTATTGGATTAGATCGAAACAATGATGTGTTTGTGATCGATCATAACTTCTCAACAAACTCTAAGTTTGGAGAACTCTACAAGCTCCAAGCTTGGAGTAAGCACGAACCTCCACAGTTTGACTTTTAGTCTCCCCTATGAAGAAGAAAGGGGGGGGGTAGAAGAAGGGAGGTTGCAAGTCCCCGAGGAAAAGAAGAGAAAAAAAATAAAAACTTCAAAAATGGGAACTTTTAGTAAAAATTATCTCGAAATAGGTCGCCAGAAAATTTGGCCAGCAAAAGTCTCCAGAAAATCACCTGTGGCCGGAGCGAGGCTAAACGTGGCAGGGGCTATGCTGGGCATGCGAGGATGCTGCGCTAGCGAGGGTAATCTGGTCGACAGATTGGCCTAGGACTGCGCAAGGTTGTGCTGAAGCTGTTAGCGTGCGTGCGAGGCTTACGCGAGGTCTGTCGGCAGGGGTGCACGGGGCTCTTAACAGGTCTTGGCAAGGGTGTGCGCGGGGCTGTCAGCAGGTCTTGGCAGCTAGCGAGGCTAGCTTGCAGGGCTGTGAGCGAGGGCTGTGCGCAGGGGTCAGCGTTGAGGCAGAATATGTTGATAGATGTTGGCAGATGTCGACAGGCGCGCGCAGGTGAGGGGAGCAAAGGGCGCGCTTGCAGGCTGGCGAGGCTAACTGAGCGGTTCAGGTTCAGAAACTTCCGACGGTCGGTTTAGGGCGATTCCGGCCGGTTCTAGGCTCTTGGGATTAGGGGCTTTGATGTGTACGGCAGTGGTTGCTAGGGTTTGAAGGCTACGAAATTAGGGTTTCAGGGTTAAGGCTTCATGCTGATAACGTGTTCTAGGGAATCGATATTTGAGAGAGAATTTGATGTGCTTTCATTGATAATAGGAGCCTCTTTATATAGAGGATTACAAGCATAGAATCAGAGTCGTATATAGAAACATAATCATATAATGATTGGATATCTATTAAGATTCTCCGAGATTATCTCTAAGCATAAACCCTATTACAACTAGAGCAAGTAACCTAGAGTTTGGGTCAGACACATATTCTGGATTTACTTAAACATGCATTTATTTCTTATTTTATTTTTGTGTGTTCTTATATACAGGGCCCTTCTAGTGAGGGATTCCTTTTTTTAGTCTTTTATAGGGATAGGCATTAGACCAACTTTTCGATCATATTTTCACATCTTAACCGTTCAGTTTTTAGGTCCTAATGTATAGATCACTTATGCAAATTTTCAGCCAATTTGATGATCGTTAAGGCATCTAAAACTGCAATTGACCATTATAAGCACGAACAGTTCCGGTTCGACAGATTCGGTCCGTTCGTGTAAATTGCAGTTTTGGATACCTTAACGATCACCAATTTGGCTGAAAATTTGCAGAAGTAATCTATACATTAGGACCTAAAAACTGAACAGTTAAGATGTGAAAATATGATCTAAAAGTTGGTCTAATGCCTATCCCTATAAAAGACCAAAAAAAGGGATCCCTTAGTGGAAGCCCTATATATATATATATATATATATATATATATATATATATATATATATATATATATATATTGGCATAGTTGATCAAATACACCCTAAATTTGACAATAATTGTCATTTTACACCCCCAACTTTCAATTGCGAACATTAACCCCCTGAATTTGTCTGAAACTACCAATTTGCACCCCTCCATCAAATTCAACGTCTTCCATCGAAATATGACAGGTGATATGGTCAATTTATATTTATTTCTTTGAATGATAAAAATAAATGAAAAAAAAATCTTTAGAGGAAGATTCATGCCATTCCATCTATTTATTTATTTTGTACAATTCCATCTATATTTACTCATTCACTTCATGACAAAGTGGTGTTAGCTCAGTGGTTAGAGCACCCACTACCTACGATCGAGGTCATGGGTTCGAGTCACCATGGTGGTAGGAGTGAAATCCTTTGATCCTCTTTAAAATAAATAAATAAATAAATAAAAACAAAAAACTCATTCACTCATGATATTTTTTTTTTTGTTTTGCAAAGTTATACTTATGCCTACATTATATTATTTCAATAAGAAAAATTCAGTGGAGAAATAAAAATTTAGCTTGGTTTATCTTTGCTTTGCCATCCAAGGTAAGTGTCACGCCCCAATTTTTAATCACAAATAATAATACAATTAAATCAAACAAAAATACTTCGGGCATGATGATTCAGACACGAGACATCAACACTAAATACCTGTAAAAATTTTCCTTTAGACAAAGACAACCAATGATGTCCCGAACCCACAATTCGAATACAGACTTGTTCTTTACAGTCACATATTACATTATACAAAGTTTACAAATTAAACAGAAACATCAATTCAATAAGTAAACCCATGCGCTATACTCATTACACAGCGAAAGACAAACAAGTGCATAACACAATCAGGTTGTTAAACCTACCACTGCAACAGCAAGGAAGTTCTACTGCTTCAACCACGCTCACTCTAACCTGCAGGATAAACCCCTACACCATTAAATAGTACACCGGGTTGCAACAACAAAACCGATAAGCTTTTGAAAGCTCGTGTGAGTAAACTTAAACAACCAAGACAGAGAAACAAGCTTAAGTCATCTCAACCTAAACAATTGATAAGGATATGTCACAGCATCAATTATCAATTTCTCATCATTCAATAGCATGCATCAGCAAGTCCACTCATGACTAAGGGTCGATTGTCGGTGAGCTGTGACCTGTTGGTAAGTTATAATTCTAACATTGTAAAGGTTATGGGTTCGGTTCTCACTGACATATGTAAGGGTGGGGTGGGGTGGGCTAAGGTTATTTTTTATTTTTTTAAAGTCCACTCATGACTACAAGCTATAGGCTCATAACAAAACCACTTTAAGTAATGTTTGAAATTATTTTAACACTCCATGGCGAATTACAAAATCACGCAATCCAAAATCATAGTAATCCTTGCATATCGTTTAGTTCAGGAGACTACATTGAAATCACTCACAAGCAACTCACGCTAAAAACATGAAACCACCATTTCAACTTAAGGAATCAACTCACACAAATAGTGAGAAATCCACCCACTCAACTCAAGGAAAACAACTCACACATTGATTCCTTTTCAAATCTCAAGATCTTTTCTTTAATGGAAATACACATGTCACTCCGTGACAAAATCATATTAATTGAAATCTCAATTCAAATATAAAATTCAAAGTCCCTTATGGATAATAAAATAAAGAATACTTTCGAGACCCATTTTTAAAACACGTACTCATGAGTCTCAAGTAACCTCGACCGTTACCCCCAGGAGATATCCTAGCAGACAGACTAGAGCTCTAACTTATCGTAACCAATCACCCGGCCAAAGACTTGGTTCTCGATATACATGCCTTAGTCACCATTTGTAATAGTCACCATCTATGACAACTGGTCTTCAGACTAAAACATTTAAGCTACTCACACAAGACCCAAAATATTACATAAATGTAATAAAAGATTTCCAAATCTTAATCGCTATCTGTGACAAAGACCAAAACGTTAAGCGAGTCGCACAAGACCCAAAATGTTACATAAATCTAATAAAAAATTTCCCAATCTTAATCCCCATATGTGACAAAGACCAAAACGTTAAGCGAGTCGCAAAAGACCCAAAATATTACACCAATCTCAATGCTTTTCAAAATAATAGAAATCATCATTTCCACAATATATTGTTTCCTGAAAAGTCACATCTCAAACATTAATAATATGAACACAATCATGCATATTGCTTTCATCACACATCAAATCCACAATGATACATATATTTCACGTAAAGACAGACAGACACACACACACACACGTAGTCATTCACTCAAGAATGCCACTAATACCAACTATAGTCACAGTTAAATAAATAACTCCTAGCCGATATGGTAACTTTGTTCGTAAATGAACATTGTGAGATTTACTTACCTCAAAACTCCTGCTGCGTCTTCACACGACCCAAAGAGTACAGAAACATACTCCGTTCAAGCACCTATGGAAACAAGGTCTCAACTTAGTACCCAACGAATAACGAAAGCATTTAAAGTTCAAAACAAGCGAACTATAACCCGAAGACTACGTCAATCGTGACGAAGCCTCATCTGAGACTACCCGAAGTCTCTTTGGAACACTCATAGGGTTGATGTGTCAAAACAAAAAGAAATCGAAACTACAAAAACCCTAGCATGATCAAACAACCGCTAAATGCTACAATCATATATCAAAATGCTCGTATCAACGAGTAGATGATAACATAGTAACAAACAGTCCCAAAGGTGGCTGGACGCGCGGCCACAAGCGGCTGTGCGTAGGCCCCACCCGCTGCAGTATCAACCTTAGAACGAGGTCAATCCAACCGTCCAGAATGTAGAGTACACCAAGATAAGCTACTTTCATTCCTGGAGCTAAGGCCAATCTGGCCTAGATAGGCCATGATCACCACCGAAAGCCCAAAGCTTCAAATAAAAAATCGGAGCTCCACCTGTTGAATCGAGTTACAAGGCTGATATGTGGTTGAAAGCAGGAGGAGAAAAGCTTCACAACGCGGGTAATTTTGAGCTAAACCACCGCCGGAGTAAAGTCGGATCGCCGCCGCCCTAGTTTCAGGCCTCGATCCTCCGTGTATGAGAAAAGGAGTCCGATGGGGAGAACGACGAGGTGGCGGCGAAGCGTTCTGGTTCGGTGGCGTCACCAGAGGACTTCGGACGGTGGCAGAAAAGGCGGGTTGGGACAGCAAGTCTGGGTCGGGTCGGCCGGATTTTGAGAGAGAATGAGGTTTGATATTTTTGGAAAGTTTCTCAAAATTGAAATTAAGAAAAACTAATTCCGGAGTTTACTATTTATAGTCAATTTCCAAAAATTAAAAGTTTTTCCGCTGACCTTAACTTCTCCATACAATCTTTGATTTTCGCGTGTCGAAAGCACATGTCCACGAACTCGTATCACCGCGCTCTACGACTTTCATGAAGGAAGTTTTCGGAGAAACTCAACGAATAAAAAGTCAATCCTTGACCCCTCAAAATAAAACGTTTCGAGGAATTATTGATCCGAAACAATTCCACTCCACCCCCAAACCATGTAATCGTACTGACAACCAACTTAATAATTTTCAAAAATCGTCAGAAATTAATAACTAATTTTCGGGGTATTATAGTATGTCCTCAATTTCTCAAGCCTTGGTAAGATAAGTTTATCACTTGCATCCAAAACTACAGCATTGATTTTATTTCTCCACTTAATTTTTCTTTTGTTGAAATAATATAATGTAGGTATAATTCAGCAAAAAAAAAAAAAACAAACAAACAGAAAACAAAAAGAAGAAGAAGAAGAAGAAGTCATGAAGTGAATGAGTAAATAAGTAGATGAAATTATACAAATAAATAAATAAGTAGATGGAAGGGCATGGATCTCCCTCTAGAGATTTTTTTTTTCATTTATTTTTATTATTCAAAGTAATAAATATAAAATGACCATATTACTCCTTATATTTGGATGGAAAACATTGAATTTGACGGAGGGGTGCAAATTGGCAGTTTTCGCCATGTTTAGGGGGTTAATTTTCGCAATTACAAGTTCGAGGTATAAATTGACAATTATTAATTGCGAAGTTTCGGGTGTTTTTTTTTTTTTGGATTGAAATTCACACTCCTTAATTTGTAATTCACACTCTCTCTTTCCTTCTTTGGTGAAAATTCTCATAAAAAGACAAATTATAAGTTGCTAAGGATAAAATTTAAGTTCCTAAAAAAGGAAAGAGGGAGTGTGGATTGTAAAATGGGGATTGTGAATTTCACTCTTTTATTTTTTAAATAAACAACTCATATACAACTAGTCTATTATGAGTCGAATTCACAACCTCTTACTTATAAAGGGGATACTTATGCCACTTGACCAAATGGTATTGGGCAAGTTTAGGGTGTATTTTAACAATTATGCTTTTTTTCTTCCTTTTTTATTTATTTAAAGAGGAGAGGCATACATGATAGTTCGATGAAACATGAGAAATAGGGAGTATGCATTAAGTAATTAGGGGGGTATATATAAAATTTCTTCTCATTTGTCGCGCAAAAAAAAAAGAAAAGATAATTACATATAAGTGCATCTTTGAATGTTTTTTTAGCCATAAGGCCACCAACTAGTTTTTTCCCTCATAAGGCTACTTGATTAAAAAATGTGTTATATTTTGGATATTAAAAACCAATATATTTACATAAATGCCACTAGAGTACAAAATCAACAATCATTCTCTTTCTCCTCTCCGGCGATGGACCTCCGGCGAACTCTGGCCGACCTCCGGCCAACTTCAGGCGGGTCTCCGGCATACCTCCGGCCAACTTCCGGAGAACTCCGGCGACCACAAAAGCTACTGTCACTAACACCAAAAGCTACTGTGGCTAGCAACAAAAGCTACTCTGATGAGATTCCCGGTCACCTCCAGCGAGGTCACAAAAGCTATTATCACTAGCAACAAAAGCTACTGTCACTAGCAACAAAAGCTACTCTGGTGAGATTTCCGGCAACCTCCGGCGAGATAACAAAAGCTACTCCTTACCAAAAAACCTATGCTCCCCAAAACAAAAAGCTACTATCCCCACCAACAAAAGATACTGTCACCAATACCAAAAGCTACTCTCATCAGTCATCAGCAACAAATGCTACTCTCACCAACACCAAAAGTTATTGTCACCAACACCAACGAGGTACTCTCACTAACACTAGAGAGCTACTAACATAGGTACAGAAAGCTACGATCACTATGATGGAAAACCACTATAATAGTTACAGAGAGCTACTGATTTGAAAAAAAAAAAAAGCTATTGACATTAGCTTGAAAATATACTAACATAGACACATAAAGCTACTATCACGATATTGAAATACCACTAGAACAATTACACGAAGCTGCTAACTTGAAATAATGAAAATGAAAATTGAAGCTATTGACATCATGTTCAAAAAAAATACTAACATAGACATAGAAAGATACTATCACTATGTTGAAAAGCCGCTATAACAGTTATAGAGAGTTACTAACTGCAACAAATAACATACAAGAAATGGTTCATTATTCATCAATCAAAATACATCACAACACCATCAGAAAACAGAATTCAACCACAAAAACAAAAATACAAACTAGACTACAACACCATCAGAAACATAGATACCATAAGATCAAAATTGAACAATGAGGCAGAAAATTAAGATCCAATTTCATTACCATAACTCAAAACAATACAAAAGCTACTCAGAAATCAAAACAATTGTAAAATTCATAGTAATTGCCCAAATCAAACCAAAGCTATCAAACTGAATGAAAAAAACAATACAGGAGTTTCTGCCATTTCCAAAAACAGTAGCAATACATGATTCAAAACACAAATCTATAAGAAAATCAAGAACTTAGCACAACAAACCATAGAACGATCAATTCCAGTGAGCTATATTCCGGCGACGTTGTCCTCGTGCGTGGATACGATGAGAATCTACTCCGGCTTGTCTCCGTTCGGTTCGGCTTCGACTGAGAAAGGTGATGGAGATGGAATCGACAACAGAATCGGCGATGGCGTTGAGGAAGGGTGTTGCCGGAGCCAAGGCTGAGATCCATCGTGCATCAGAGATCCATTTCGTGCGTCCGAGATCTAGTAGCGAAACGGCGAGTCTGTCGGGGATTCAGTTCCAGTCGCCGACGTGATGGTGGAGAGGAGTGTTTCGCCGAAGAGAGAGAGAGAGAGAGAGGAGAGAATCGAAGATCTGGTTCCAGTCCGTGTCGTGCATCAGAGATCCAGATCGTGCGTCGGAGATCCAGTTGCGAAACGGCGTCGTACGTCGTGTGTCGGAGATTCAGTTCCGGCGATCTCGTGAGGTTTGCAACGACATCGATTTGGTTTGTGAGGGATAGTCGCGCCATGCCTCCAGGTCGTCGCCGACATCCTCTGAGGTCTGCAACAACATCTTGATTTGAGAGAGAGAGAGAGAGATGAGAGATGAGAATTGAAAACATATCAGTTCTATCGAAAAAGAGAGAGAGAGAAGGTTGAGAGCAAATAGGTATAGCATAAAAAGAAGCTGATGTTTTTGTGGTCTAAAGTGGCCTTATGTGTACAAAAAGATTTAGGTGGCTTTATCACTAATTAAAATTTTAAAATGACACTTATATGTAATTTTCTAAAAAAAAAAAAAAAGTAAGTCTTTCTTATTTCATTGCATATTCCAAGTAACTTGCTGCAGGAACATATATGAGTACGAGTACTTGGTTGGTTAAATAATACGCATAGTGCAATGGTAATTATCACAAATGAGTTGACGATGATCGATCTTCCTCCAATGGGATCCTCTTATATTGAAACAAGAGCTACCCAGCTTATTTAAGCATATATATGCTGGTACAAAATACAATACATGCAGGCACGCGTTTTCACGGCCGAACATATAGTAGAATTTGGAAGTGCATACTTAATTCATAGATATGGAAAAGGCCGGGGCCTGATTTTATTGGTTTGATTATACGTAGAGTTATGCAGTCGGATAGAGGGGATTGATAGCAAGGCCGCACATACCCTCTGGGGCATTAATGTTTCTAAGAATTCTCATATACCCACTTTCACCCCAACTCTGCCCCCATGAGTTCTTTATTAACCAATAGGGGGTTCCATCTTCAATCGTTCCGTAGCCAATGACCGTGACGGCGTGGTCGAGCTCCGTTCCACAATAGCCGGAGAACACCCCACTGCCGTACATCTGAAAATCTTGTCCATAAGCAGAAATGGTAACCGATACTGGTTGCATGGCCACAGCCTTCTGTAGATCGTTTTCACTTCTGGAAAGGACGCGTTCATAGCCAGTGATCTGTGCCGCATGCTCACTTTCCTTGTTAGTATCGCACGTTCCCATGTCTGTTGCCTGGTAAGGGTAAGTTTCTTCACGAGCGAGTCCTCCGTTTTGTACTACGTAGGAATAGGCGTATTCTAAGGAACCACCCTTGCACCCATGGTTCTGATGATTGCAGTCCACAAGTTGCTGCTCGGAGAGTGAGATCAATTGGCCGGTTTTGATTTTGGTTAGCCCTTCCACAGTTGCTGCTACTGCAAATGCCCAGCAAGCACCTACATGTATATATACAAAAGTTAGTAACAAGGGATAATATATCATCGATCAAGGAGGTTTGACGTATGCATGGCTTCATATATATGCATGGTGTGATTCACTTACCGCATTGACTTTGATACTTTATGGGGGTGACAGCTTGTTGTTCCCTCCAGTCCACGGTAGTTGGAATATCAGTAGCAGCCAAGCTTTGGTAGCTAAAATTGGATGACGTTGAACTTAAGCCGGGGGGGGTTCTGTATCCGGTATGATGTCTCCGGAATTCTTCGTTGGTCATATCCGCAAAGCTGTTGATGTTCAACTTGTAAGTCTTATTCCCTTCATTGTTGAACTTCTCCACGTATTCGACATTCTTCCTGAAGATGCCGAAACGCCTTTCCTTCTCTGCCGCATTGGGGTAAACGCGTCCATGCTTTGCCATCCAATGCTCATGTTTTTCGGCAATGGAAGATTCGTACAATGCATCGGATGTGGCTTGAGAAGCCAAATTCCCTAAGATGATGAATATGGCACTGATCACATGGTTTCTTTTGAAATCCATTGTTCACAAAGCAGTACTGAATTACTGTAACAATGGTTTCAAATTTTAGCTGTGTAGAGGCAAGCATACTATCTTGGGATTTATATAGGGGATAACCATCTGTCTAGCTATGTGTAATTTTGACGAATGTAATTCTAGATTGATAATTGGGAACGAGGTTTCCGCCCTACCGTCCAAAGTTGATATCTTTTTTCTTAGTCCAACTTCTGCGTGAAAACTCAAGCGAAAAAAACTTCCGTGTGAAAACTAGTACCAATGACTTCAAATTGATGGCGTCTTGGCATTGATTTGCGCAAAATATTCCGACGACCCTACAGGCTACACGTCTTCCACCAATGAAGTAGTCCTTACTTCATCACCTTTTTTACGTGGAATTGTTGCTTGTTCATCAAATTTCAACATCCATAATTAACTATAAGATTCTTGATGCGATTTTGAGTTTTCGTGGTGGTGCAAGACGTTTTTGAGTTAGACGTCGCTGCTAGCTGTCAAAGTCCCCAAGGTAATGAATATGGCAATAAACACAAGGTTAATGCGTTGAAGAGCCATTGTTCACAATTTTAGTACCGGACTACCGGAGGCCGGGTTACGTACGTACCTTTGTAACAATGGCTTGTTTTATGAAGTGATTGGCAAGCAAGCTGTGAAGAAGAGAGTATTATAGTTTATATATGAGAAACCTAGCCTGTACAATTGGCAAGAATAAATAAACAAGTTGATGTTTTCGTTTCTTATGTGGAAAATTGGCACAAATTTCTGTATACTTCTAAACATACAAGTGATGTCTTTTCAATAAGTACAAATTAAAGTCCAAATTTCTGTGTTCAACTTCTAAAGACTTGGAAGTTGATGTACTCCTGCTAATCAAGACTAGGCGTCCAGGACGTGACTATCTATAATTCTATATATTGCCTGTAATTCGGTTTAGTGACGCCTCTTGGTGCTTCTGGAGAATGTGAGCTCCATATTTTGTTATTGCGCTTTTAGCGTTAGGAAGATATATATATATATATATATATATATATATATATATATATATATATATATATATATATATAGGATTTTGCTCAGGAACGGAGGTCCGTTCCTTAACTAAGGAACGGATTTCCATATTTTGACCATTTTTTTATCATATATTTACATCTTAACCGTTCAGTTTTTAGGTCCTAATGTATAGATCACTTCTGCAAAATTTCAGTCAATTTGATGATCGCTAACGTATCCAAAACTTCAATTTACACGAACGAACCGAATCTCTCCAACATGAACCGTTCGTGTTTATAATGGTAAATTGCAGTTTTAGATGCCTTAACGATCATCAATTTAGCTGAAATTTTGCAGAAATGATCTATACATTAGGACCTAAAAAATGAACGGTTAAGATGTGAATATGTGGCGAAAAGTGGTCAAAATATAGAAATCCATTCCTTAGCTAAGGAACAGACGTCCGTTCCTGAGACTGACTCTGTGTGTGTGTGTGTGTGTGTGTGTGTTTGGCTCGACCAAGTTTGGCTAGCAAATAGTCTTTTTTACAAATGTGTGCTGCATGCCAGCACCGTGGGGTGTGATTGTCGGAGCGTCCTTTAACCTGACTTCTTCTTCAAACGTTGCGGATGAGGAGAGCACTAACCTCGTTACAGGGTTCTTTCTTCTGCCTTATGGATAAGGACTTTTTTTGTGATGTTCTGAATCACCGAATCGATACTCAACATTGTAGGTTGAGCAGAGCAATCACCGGGAAGTAAGAGAAAGCACAAGGTTTGCTAAAGTATAATCTTTAGCTTCGCTAGGTTGCTGGGGCGTTACCCTAGCTTCGTTGGTTTCAACAAGATTGAAGGCCGGTTGCTCCAGAGAGACTTTGGGTAATCTGAGAGATTAGTTGATTGAGACGTTGTCGTTGTTTACCCTTGAAACCTGGTATATATACCTAGGGTTTCGGTAGTTCCTTGCCATAGAAGGATTATTGAATGAATATTCCTAATTGGTTTCTGCCACTTAAATCCTATAAGAGCTCATTTTTCTCATGGACTCTGGAATGGGCGAAGCTGTAACCCAAAACCATAGCAGACTTATTTTCGGGCCTCAGGTATCGGCCCGCTATGCTCAATCCTCTGAAGGATATTGCCAAAAATACTTTTGGGCTCAAACAATATATATATATATATATATATATATATATATATATATATATATATATATATATATATATATATATATAGTCTATGGCTCCTCTTAGTGTTGTAATCCTACTTGTAACACTTCCATTCCATGCAAGGATTCAAATTTCAATTTCAGTACTTCAAATTTAAGGAAATTTGGGAGAAACTTTTGATTTCGGTGAAAATTTCGGTTAAAAAAAAATCATATTAATTGTATTTATAAAATTATATTTTTGAATGAAACTTTCACATAGACTAAAATATCTTATAATAAACCTATTTACAATGTAACATCTCTAAAGTTGTATATCCATAATAGAATTATGATATTTAATATGGATGAATAATTAAGTGGTAAGTTGCTAAACTAAAATTATCATCTATGCGACTATATGCAATTATAAATGCATTGTATGAATGTATTTAATTTTTTTTTGATGGCTACAAACCCCATGGGAGGCTTGGCCATCACGTCTTTTTCACTAATAATTATAAAATTATTTAAGGACATCTAATTTATGTGTCTGACCCAAACTCTAGTGACTTGTCTAAGTTGTAATAGGGTTGGCTTAGGGAGGAAATGAGGGGTGGAAGCTTGAGGAAGAAACGGTGGTGATGGTGATGCTGATGCTGTTCGTGGCAAGCTAGAACTAAAAGATTTGTGTGGCCGTAACATTGGAATTTGGTACACAACTAGCAAGTGGGCCCCGCACAACCGCGCGGGATTGTTTTCCTAAATTCATACGTAATAGAGTAACTCATAATCTAAGAAGCGTTAACTGAAATTGTCATTATTTCACAAATTACAAAAGGAAAATAGAGAAAAACTCATCCCAAAAAAAAAAAAAAAAAAAGAAGCCTTGAGCATTAATCTAACAGTGATTTGAAGTCTCCAAAATCCAAAACATGCTGCAGACCTAAAACCTAAAATGGCCATTGTTTTGACCATCTTTTTCTACACCAAAGAGATCGAACATAGAGAGGTTCAAGAGCATAGTATATTAAAGCTGAAAGTGAATCCAAACTATGCAAATCAAGCGTACAGAAGAAATGTGAAATAGCTAAACAATCGCATGCAACAAAAGGTTATCTATCATTCCCATAAAAGATGTCCTCGTTCTGACACTCTTCCAGAATCCCATCTTCAGGTACCGCTATATTTGGATCTTTATCCGCTCTCCAGTAGTTTCATTATCTAGACCATATGGCTTGACTTGGTTTTTAGTTTTTTTTTTTTTTTCTCAATGCCAATAACTGTATCAATGTTGGCACATTCTTCTTGAGAGAACCTATGCCATTGAAGTTGGTCTATAATTTCTTCCAACTCGGCTCCACTACTCGATGTTCTTAACACCATACCAAAGTCCATCAATTGAGATGAAACTATGCTGGAGATAAATATTACTTGTCAAAAATATTAAAGGAAGATATTGCAAAAATAATACAGGATGTCTAAAATTTATTAAACTTTGAGCATATCAAATAGTTTTACATACCCTCTGACTAAGGCATAATAAGTAGTGAAGATAGTGTGGCAGGCACCAAATACCACATGATCATTCTGCATAAACACAACCTGACATCTTAGGCATATCAGTGATAAAACTTTTTCATAACAATGAAAATGCTAATTAGGAACTTTGGATATTAATCATATTATTAACAACTATGGTTATAAGACAATGTAAGACTATAAAAAGAAGTGTTTCATTTGCACAAACTAACAACAATAGAAGATCCAAACAGATCAATCTTATCTGCACTATCTATCTGTAAAAAAATTTCGATAATAGAAAAAACCAAAAAGGACCAAATGTTAAGAGATTGATCATTTTAGTTTATTTGCAGAGATAATCCAATAAGTTCAATTACCTTAATCAAAATGGTTTGGCTGCCTCAATATTTAAAAACTGCAACCCTACAAATTTGAAAGGGCCAAGGAATGAAATCAGAAGATCATGACACCAAAACATTAAAAAGGTAACAATTTCAGCCTCAAAAGCACGAAAACTTTCAAGACTACAAACAAATCCCAATGATGATCGACAGAAACTGGAAATAATGACATCCCAGCAACAAATAACATAAAGAAAATGAAAAAAAAAAACTACAAAATCAAATCAAATATAGGAAGGGATTTAGTCACCATATTATTTTCAGCAGGATTTTCCTCTGGCATGTTTATGATTGTATCAGAGTGCTTTAGGCTGGCAAAGATTTTAGTGGTGACTTGTTGAGCATAACAGAGATACCAAAGATCATTTTTTTTATACATGCTCACACCATTATGCTGGAGACTAATTTATTAAAAGTAAATAGGAATGCTGATACAAATTTTGTGAGTAAAACAGCGTAATTAAAGGAACAGACACCTAGAAGTTGCAGGAGCTCTATTATTGAGACATGTGGTATTTAGTTAGGACAAATTGCTAGCACGATAGTTTGATCATGTTGCTATTATATTTGATATAAATTATAAATGCTTGATCAGTCACTACAGGATAAATGGTTGAATCTTGTTATCAAAATTTAATAACTGTAAAAAGGCTACTCTTTGTTTCTATAGTGAATTAGTCAACACCCAAATGAAATTTCCAGGAGGGAGTAATTTACAGAACAGAGTATGAACTGCATATATTATGTAAATTGTAGATAAATATCCAACACATAAAATTAAACCCTGCTTATACATAGCAATCAACAATCTCCTGTCCAGGTAATCCCATAATAATTCAGTACAAAATCATCAACTGGATAAACGCAGGCACATTTCTGTCTTCTATAGGCTTACCAATTCAAAATGATTAATTGGTAATAGGATGGCAGATACAGATAATGGCTCATCATGGCGCCAATTCTCATTTGAAGAGTAATCTGAGTCCCTCTTTGTCTGGTCATCTTGTGAGGAACTTTTAGAAGTTGCATTTGTGTCTTCAGCTCATATATTTCTCAGATGTTCTCTATATCAATGCTTATGGGTTTTTCACCTTTAGGATTTGGCTCAGTTCTGTTAGTGCCAACAGCCTAGATAAAAGAACAATGGTTTATACGGATTACAATAAGATAAAGTAGCTAGCTTGTAAACTACATTTCGATTTAGTTTCTTTATCCACAAACAGATCGAATTGCAACTATAATTTTCGTTGCAGATCATACACCTAAAAGTATACAGCTTTTAATATTGATGTGTTTCTAACTTTCCTTGCAGATCATAAATTCTCTATACTGTGAGATTAGTTATGACGATGTCTTCATGAAAAACCTTACTCTCAATTGGAGGCTATAAACCTCTGGGAGTGAGGGTTTCCTGCTGCTTTTCTTTCAAAAGAACTGGAGTAGCTGTTGCGATATCTTTGAGCTTGCTAAAGGTTATTTGGACTTTAGGACTACTCTGAAAAGCTTAATGAGCCACACCATTATTACTCTTGTTCCAATAGTGAGTATAAGTGGCTCTGTGTTAACAGATAACTTAGAAAAACACATTGCCGCTCCCCTTATTCATGGCAAAATAACTAAGGCCACCTATTGATTATGGGGATGTCCAAGCCTGTCTTGCTTATTGGAAATGTGAGACTTTTTCTTTCTAACCAGAAGTTAAAATTTTGATGAACTCAGAAGGAAAAACATGTAGTTAACTCAATTTTTCTTTCTAACCACAACATATCATCTCCAAAATTCTTAACCATGAAATATTTGGGCTTTACCTGATGAACAATAGTAAATCCTCCCCTCTCTTTCATTTATATATATAGAAGCTTAGATAGACGGAGCTTTGAACTCTGCTTCTTTTAATTGGAACTTTCCGGATGAACAACTTCTTGGCTAACTGCCGTCACCGCATATGCATCAGCAAAAGCTTTGTTGGAAGCCTAAACAGAGAGTAGAAAATTAGTGACTCAGTTCGGCATGCAGACTAACTACAAATATATATACCTCGGTGATATATTAAATTTGTTAAATAAAAGATACCATCTTGGGCTCTAGTTGTAGATGCTAACGCTAAGATCAAATGAAAAACAATCTAAGAGCCCAACCCCAAAATGAGTCAGATAAGAAGAATTAGACCGAAGAAACCAAGCA
Organism: Rosa rugosa; assembly: GCF_958449725.1. Taxonomy (NCBI): domain Eukaryota; kingdom Viridiplantae; phylum Streptophyta; class Magnoliopsida; order Rosales; family Rosaceae; genus Rosa; species Rosa rugosa. Next base: position 12,536,016 of record NC_084821.1, read on the forward strand.
AATACCTCTTAAAATGAAGATCCCTTTGCTGTCGGCCCAACTATCATTTTGATTTGTCATACCTGCAAATTTGAAGAAGATGATCTTCTTCTGCTTAGGAATGAACGTGTTCTTCAGTATGTGTGAAATGAGGAAATGCATAAACTAAAGTTTTCAGCTTCCCTTTCCTTATAACTTTTGCTCCAAATCTTCAAATGAGAGATAAAAATGTTGTTTGTTGATAAAAACTACCCGTACCCATATCATAGATTCACACTTCACAGTAGTATCTTTCATGCAGTATGGTTTTCTAAAAATTGCAAGTAGATATAAGACAGAAAGAATTGATAAGAAACTCTGGGTATGTGCTTCATAAGTAGTAATGTTGGATCCAGTAAGCTTATTTCATAAGAAATTTTTTTCAAAGGAAAGACGCATTTAGTATCCTATTATTCTTAAGTTGGTTTGGTCTAATAAAAAGGACATTGTAAGGCTCCACAACTCCTCAGAGCTGAACAACCAAAGTCCACAGAAAACTCAACCAAATCGGACTAAGAGACGAACAAATATACCTAAAAGTTAATGATAAACTAAAATTGCATAGGTTTTCATCGAACTATAAAACAGGACAGCAATAATACAATCAGTACATCTACCGGCCAATTAGTCATTCATCAACTTAAACTACATCCTCTGGCTCTACAATTTTGATCAAGTTTCAAAAAGCAATTTCTAATAAAAAGAAGACAGCTCTAACTAATTTATTGGAAACTCAAGCTACAAATACAGGAGATAAATTGAAAGTTATAACTTATAAAAGGGAAAATCCGTCAAAACCGAGCCATCAAAAACATTTCCTATAGCCATCTACCTTCATGGACTTCATCTCAGATGCTCTTAAATCTCAGCTACCCACTACTTCAAAACCCACAGAGCTTTCAACTCAAACAGAGAAAAAGAAAAACAAATTCTGAAATCCAATTCCCGCATATACCCAGCATGCATGGCAAACCAAACCATCAATCAGGAACTGAAATTTCAGGAAAAAAGTCATTACCTCAACTTGGTGTATCAAATTCTTCTTCCTCTTCCCGTTCCCTGTTCTTCCTCTCTCTCGGATCAGCCTTCACTCCCTCGTTCTCTCTCTCGCAGAATAGTGAAGGGACCCAGAAGACACAGAATACCTCTCTCTCTCTCTGTCGCAATCCGTGGCTATCACTTTCTGAAGGGGGAGAAGAGAGCCGAAAGAGAAAAAATAACTGCTGCGGGTTTTGTAGTTGATTAATTTAGCTGTAGTGGTATACAGCAGTTGGATTGTTCTTAATATAAAAAATAGAACACATTGCTCATAAAGACTAAATCTCCACATGATCTTCAATAAATCTCGTGTAAGCAAACATTCAAGATGCTTTTGTTACCCCCAGCAATTAGAAGTAAATCATAAAATCAATCATATATTCAGGTGATCAGATTTGAAATTTTTAATGTTTGAAAGGGATGCTGCAACAGAAGCAAAATACAAAAGGAAAGAATGGTATTGAGGCTGTTGAAAAGTAATTACAACCTCTTAGATGAGTTTATAATTCTGTTCTTTTTGTTAGCATCCACCTTAGCTGCTGCAGCTTCTCTATCTTTAGCTACGGCTTCTTTCTTTCTTTATTTTCATAGACTCCGCTCCATGGCTTTCATCAATGCATAAACTTTTTTCATCAGCATCTGGAAAAGTTATAATATGTATTAGTACATTTAGGTTACAGAGATATTGCATTGAGGTTACTTAATGGCACAGATTATTATCTCTGACTTGTTTGACTTGGTGTGTTCACGAACATATTTTAATTTGATCTGTAATTCTGTATACAACCCTGGAATGATGTACTCTGTAGAATAAGGAAAGCAGATATGATGGAAAAGGCTTGCAGATAAAATCCCAACATTCTCTATGACCATGCACTAAATCCTTGCTAACACGGGGTTTCAAGTGCTCCATTTAACTCAACCTAAATAAAAGGAACAAATGTAGTTTTATTTATACTTTCAATTCACCTGTTGACATATAATAGGCTTAATATTCCTTCAGCATAAATTTGTCATCAGCAGTGTTTTGATTTCGAAATGCCTTTTAGTAATAATGCTAAACAAAACAACCTACAGGTTCTTGTTCCATGTAATAAACTAACAATTATGAAACATAAATAATATGCACTGTACAATCTAAAACATCAGAAAGCAATTGTACTACAGGACTGTTTAAATTTTACGATATCAGGAAGATCAAGTGTGCTTATTATGGCATGTGGAACTGAATAGGAGCATGCTTTATGAGGACTTACCATCAAATAACAAATTCATGACAGCAACATGTGTAGCTACTTCATAGCATGACTTTTCAAGGGAGCATCGTATCCATGCAAAAGGATTAGTATGTGATGCCGATTGTGTAAAAACAAAAAAAAAATTTGTCCACTTCAACTTTACCTGAATTGGTTCTTTCTCAAACGGCTCTGTAGTTCAAAGAGTGTCCAAATTGTAGGAAGCTCTAGCATTTTCTTCAAGAGCACGAACTATCACTTTCCTTGAAAAAGTGAAGATGACTATTACAAAACCAAAAACCCACAAAAAGAAAATCGATCGTCCCACATCAATGAAGGGCTTGATCACTGTGCACACACTGTGAACATTGTAACATATGAAAGATTTCAAAGTAGTTTCAAAAATTTACAACAGGAATTACAAAAATAGAATTCATTATCCCTAAAGCTGAACTGACAAAAAAAATATCAAACAAATTTGAACTGGCTAAACACCAGCTCACTTACCATAAGATACCATTCAAAACAATTGATAGCATAATTCAATACGTACATATAGTTCAATACGTAAGAGATATTTTACTAATGCACAACATGGTTATCAACCAAAAAGGAAGCATAAGAAATCAGGCCAGTCCCTAAGACAGTGAGTGATGCTACATGGTGCTTTAACTAATTAAAAGTATGCCAGCCTCACTACACTGAAGATGTGAATTACTGAAGGGTGTCTCTTTCTCACTTATGATCATGGATGTAGACACATAAGCAAGGGAAGCCAAACACATACAAACACACACCTCCTTTCCTGCTAAAAGCTATCCCCCAAACTCGATCTAAATTTTCGAATCCACCTCTCCGGAAACAAACCCAAACTCTTCCCCCGAAGTCCACCACAATCTTGAATCCCTCCTCTTCTCTTTCCCACCCCCCAGCAACCTACGACGACATCAAATCAAAAATTGAAAATCTCAAATCTGGCAAATAAGCATAGAAAACCAACCTCTCCTACTCGTCCTACGTATCTCAGATCCTGATTGATGCGGTCGATACTCGCTTCTATCGGACAGCTTGATGGCTGCCACGCTTGTATCTCAGAGCCTCTCTCTCTCGCTACATTCTTCGGGGGCAAAACCGTCATTCCACTGCTGATATGTACTGTTCCTAAGAACAGTACAGTTACAGGAGCTCTAGTATATAGTAAATAAATTCAGAGTGTCTGGTGTTGAGGCCGCTGATTCAATGCTTGTCTCTGTATCACTGTGAAAGCAAGAAGTTATAAAAGGTGTGAAAGAATTTATGAGTGGAAAAATGGAGTTGAAATGTATGTAGCCTATCTACAATAAATAGCAAGGACTGACAAACTCTGGAATTCATTTAAACTGAAAATACAAAAGCAAATCAGCACAGAAAGTTAATATGTTGGCAGAAAGTTAAATGGTTTTCCATGATAATTAAGCAAAGCTGTATAATACATGCTACCCCAAATATTTAGATATGAATTAACAGTGATTCTTTTGATCTTATCTTTATTAGGCTAAAAAGAAAAAACGGAATTTAGATGGGTAATAGCATCTAATATGTTGATGCAAATATATATAATTTTCAAAGATTGAGGCTCTGGTATCTCTGTTAGGATGAAGGAGCCATCTTTAATATTCTCATCAACCCAAACCACTGTTTGATACTATGATAAACATGTTTTCCATGATAATTAATATGAAAAACATAGGTTCTAATGTTCACGTAGAGTTACTTACAATTATTTATATATGAGATATATGTATGATGCAGCATATATATGTGTGTGTAGTGAATGTATACACATGAATCATATGGCATATGAACTTGAGCTTCAAGTAGTACTGGTTTGATGATTATTGTTAAGCTAGTCATGAGTAATGTGTATAACTATATGGTGATAGCAATAATCTGACCACATGCAATTTTTGGCAGACTCAATCATAATGATAGCTGTAGAGTTAATTGGACAAATTGACCATAATATAATTGGATCATGCACAGATTTACTGAATCAAATTCACATGCTTTTGCTTTTGAACAGTCCAGTATTCCAGCCTTGTGGCAGGAAACTGCATAATTATATGTTCGATCAAGAGGATTGATCTGAATGCCATATATGCCCCACCCAATTCTACCTGATTTCCCATAATTCTACTTAAATATGTAGAGCTAATTACTGTTCTAAAAAGGTTGCTATTGCCAACACCACAGATCTTATAACTAAACCCAAAGTTTTACAACCAGTTTTCACCTGATCGATCACACCCCAATTAAGTTTTGAGTAATTACTGGTCCTTTTTCAGCTCAACTGATATAAACCCAAAAAAAAAAGGGTAAAAATATGCATCCAACAAAAGTACAGCACACAGACACACACACATATCACTATCTTTGAAAACAAATTCTCAACGTAGACCTTGTTTCAACACATTAATCTATAATGGTTCCAACACATTAACTTATTCTCAGGGTAGTCCTAGTCCTTGTACCAGAGTAGCTTAATCTGAAGACACCTATAAACTAATCTGATCTGCTACACCTTGCACTTCAGAAATTCCACAAAACAAAAAGTAAGACAAAAGAAATAGCAAAACAAAACAAATTCAGACCCTCAATGTAGCTCTAAGCTCTCAATTATATGGCATAAAAATGTAATCTTTCCCTTTCTATAAACCCAATTTTCAAACTTTCTCTTACCAAAACACCCAATTCAGATCCTGAAGTATTGTGACAATCAATCCACTCACACACAGCAATCAAACCCAAAACAGACCAATTGAATCAAAACCCAACAAACTGTTTCCACAACCAAATGAAAATCTGAGAGATAAAGAATCAAACTTTGGGAAGTTTTGCTCACCTAGGTTTTGGTCAAACCCCAGAAGTCTACAGCCTCATGGGGATTTCCACTTTCCCAACTCCTTCCCACTTGAGGAGGCAAAGAATACTACAAAGTACAAACAAATCAAAACAAAAATTGAAGCTTTAAACAATTAATCTAAAGTGAAAAACGAATCAACTAAAAACAGAGGAAAAGGGAAAAAAATTGCCTCGGTGTTTCACGCCTATTACCACGAAGAAGACATGTCACTTATTGCTCATGGCCTCATCAACCTTTGAAGAACACATGCGACCATCATGGATGAATTTAATCAAGAAACCCAGATATCTACATAACTTGAAAATCTAGACAGAAATTGAACACAACAGCACATGTAAATCCAAAAACCACCCAACAAAGAAACCGTAAATCAAAGGATCACAGACACAATCATGACATGCAACATCAGAAATGGAATTACCCGCAAATCGGTTGCAAGTAATGTTGCCGAAAATCCTCAAATGCAAATAAAAACCCACTCTTGCAATTGGTGAATGATAAGCACTTATCCTCTCATAAACAAAAATAACCTGCTAGATTAAACATCATGTTACCAATATATCAAAATCCACATCATAACCGCACTAAATACACAGATCAGTATATCAAATAGCTCAAAAAGACACATGAACAAAACTCACCAGTGATCAAAGGTATGGTAGAAGAAAACCGCTTCAAAAAGACAACCTCATAACTTTAAATTGGACCAGCATATATCAAGGGGTCACTTTCTCTTCTTTGATGTCGTATAATTATAGATCCACCCAGCCAAGACCATGAACATGTAATGCTCTGTGCTTATAACACAATTGCAAGTGCAAGCATACGCGTCAGTAAGTACATATTTGTGCTGATTGTATCAAGTTAAAATCTTACCAAGTTTTGATCAGTGCTGATGTTGATGGGTAATCCTGATGTCGGCAAGAGAAAAGGGTGATGTTGATGGAGGCTTCCAGAAACGGAAAAGTAGTGGACATGTTGCTTATCCAGCTTCCTGACCAGCAAAACAAAACTGAATAATCCAGCACTTTCTGTAAATCAGTTCAATTAAACACCATAAACCAAATTTCATTCAGAGAAATCAAATACTCAGAAATCCTCTCACTCTTTTTCAAACTATAACGAACTGATCGTAAAGAAACTTATCTAAAAGATGCAACAAAAATTACATCAAAAAGCAATCACAAAATCGAAATGACAAAAGATGCTGATCAGAAAACAATAAATCAAACCCCAATTCACATATCAAAAGTGAACAATCAAAAGCAAACAAAGTACAAAAACTTTACTTTTCCTTGTTTGAAACACACTACAATCAAACCCAGAAACAATTTCAATCAGAAAATTCAAGATTAAAAAAATACTTTCCACTTGTTTTCTCTCAGGCAAGCAAGCTAAAGTTTCTGGTCTCTCTCTTCTACTTCTTTTCCTTCTTCCCCCGTCCTCTTCTCCCTCTCTTTTTCTGTGTGCTCGACGAACAACAAAATCCCAAAAGAAAAAAAAATTTCATCAGGTCTAATATGAAATAGAAACCCAAACTCTATCAAAAGAAACTCTAACTCTATCAAGCTTTGATCGATAACCAAACCTGATAATCTGGAAGACTGAACGTTATCAAGAAGAACCCAAACTCTATCCAGCTTTGATCGATCAGTAAACCCGATAATCTGGCTTAGCAAATATTACTGTAGATAGACACCTCTCTCCGTGTAGATAGAGACTTCCAGATTTACACAGGGAAGATCGAATCCGAATTGTAGATGCCAACAAACAGTACCACCTCCTTCGCTATCTCTCTCTCTTTCTCCACCTGTCTGTGCAGCGAAGTAGCGAAGACACGAAAGCACTGAGCAGCAGACAGGTGTCGAGAAGAAAGAAGCGGGAGTTTTGAGACGGTAGACAGGTGTCGGGCAACAGAGAGGAAGCAGGGACAAAATCGGTTTTTCATCCATGACCGGCTCGGCTGGAGCCGTCACTTCAACAACGCTTAGAAACAGTGTCTATGAACAGTAACCCATCTTTAGTATATAGTAAATAGAATTACTTTGAAGAAATAGTGAGGTATTATTGTTTTGGTATATGAAAGGTAACCGGGCATACAAAAAGTAAAAGAAGATGATGCGAGTACTTGTAAGACAATATTTTGCAACTCCTACATTTTTCTTTTTTATTCCTTCATTAAAGTCGATAGAAGGGAAGATAAGATTGAAATCATACAACATACAGGTATCACAAAGCAAAGAACAAATACAGAAACTAGAATGTAACAGAAAATACTGTGATAACGTGGAGTGCTTGTGCCACATTAAAAAAAAGAGACCTGGTTTGGGCATTTTCAACCATTATTAATTGATTTTGATTCTGAATATCTAATTACTTTATTATAGCATCACAGTTAGTTTGCTCACATTTATATACTCAATAACTAAACATGCTTCAGGTTACTAAATATAAATTGTTCACGTGTATGCCTTAAAACTCATCATACGTTAAAGGACGTGCGAGAATGTAGATTGTTATCCATATTTGAAAAGTTAAATCTGCAATAAAATTCAAGGTTTGGGTCTCTCTAACTATTGTCAATTGATTATGGACGTGTTTCTTGCACATAATTTACTATAACCCAAGTAATTTTTCTTTGAAAAGAAAAAATCTAATAAGTGAGATTCAACTAGTTTGAGCTTAAATGCTCGATTTTAGGTAATAATGCATGTGTCAATCTGTAATAAGGTTAAGCTCTTCTTATATTAAGGTCATTATGCTCAAGCTAACCCTCTCCTTTAAAGCTTCTGGATCTGCCTTGCTTATGAGCGTTCGAGTATGCAAGCACCATTTGTGTCAACTGTCAAAGTATGAATGGCAATTGACAAACTGATCACCTCCTTGTGTATAAGAGCAACTTGTACCTCAATGTCGGTGAGATCTTCTTTCGAATTCAGGGACGCCAAAAATTGTGGATATAGGACTTCCATTGAGACCATCAGTCGTCCAGTACCATGAACATTCCGGTCCTTTCAAGAATCCACGAGCGTGCTACCTTGTCATTACGATGAGATTTGGAGTCTACGAATTTGACTGGTTACATGACATGTCATAAATTCTAGAATTCGATTTGGAGTCTCCATTACAGGATTCATAAATTCAAGAGCTCTGATAGCAAACATCAAAGGAAAACCTTGGGGCTCGCTATCATTTCCTTGTGTATTTGACTTCAATGAACTATTATTTGCTCATCGACATCGTGAACAATTTTGTACAACCGATCAACGCAGCCTTCCAAAGAGTTATCCCTCATCTAGCTTTAAACCCAAGTGGAGTCCAAAAACTTGAACAGTAAAAGACATCCTCCCCTTCTAGCTTCTGCACAGGAAGCAACTCGTAACAAATAGTTTCTGTGAAACTTTTTAACTTACACACTCTCCAACAACACAACTGGTGCACGCCAATTTGGAGCACTTAAATTTTAGTTTGAGGCTCTCCGAAAGAGATTAAGCTCCACTGCAGGGAAGGAACAACACGGATTGGCATTCTTTAGTTCGTAAAAGCTTTAAATTAAAACTCTCAGCACTTCCATTTTAGTTGTCCGTGCAACCAATTCCAAGTTTCCAACTGAAGTGAAGTATGAGAAAAGCCTAACCATTGTTCCAAATTGAGATAGTCAAGAAATTTAAGACAGCATCAACGAAATCATTATCATTTCCGCACTTGTGTACAAAATGTTCAACAAGACCTTCAAGCTAACATTGTTAGTAAGGAATTACTTCCAATTAGTGGAAAATAATCAAAATATTAATAAGTTCCACGAGTAACACCATCAGGTGTCAAATTTCAGCATCTTAAGATAGTTTGAGGTTCTCCAAAAGAGATTTGGCTCCGCTAGGGAAAGAACGACATGGATTCACATTTCAGTTCTAAAAAGCTCTAATCATAACTTTTGATTGTCCATGAAACCAATTCCAATCATACAGAAGTAGGATCACTTGCTTCCGAATTCCAATTTCTTCCCCATGTGAAAATATTAATAATTACTTTCATGAGTAAGTGAGTAACACCTATTTGCGTTACTCATGTTTTGCAAACCTGATTTCATATAACACATATGAAGCCTTGCTGGATTCTGGACTCAAATCTCTTTTAAACACGTCCTCAGAGAAGTAAATTTTGCGGCTGGACACTATTTGCAAACCTAGGACATACATCATTAAATGGTTTTTGTGGGAGAATTTCACAAATGGTCACTCAACTATGACTCATTCGACACTTTGGTCATTTAAGTTTCAAATATATCACTTTGATCACTTAACTACTACACTGTCAATCACTTTGGTCACTTTGTTAATTTTTTTCATTAAAAAAAATACTATTTGGGCGACTAAAGTGATTGACAATGTAATAGTTGAGTGACCAAAGTGATATATTTGAAACTTGAGTGACCAAAGTGTCGAATGAGTCATAGTTGAGTGACCATTTGTGAAATTTTTCCTGATTTTTGTTGGACCAATTCTGCCTCTAGTGTAGGCATGTAGCTGCTAGAGCTCTTTTATTTGATGTTGTAAACACGGTTGCTCGAGAGGCTTCTTAATCTAATTTACCAAAAAAAAACTCAATTCATATACATATAATAAACCAAATGAAACACCAATTCACCCGTCAACACAGATATTAATCTGATAGAAGCCATAGAACTACTTAATTAATATCCCATAAATTAAGTTCACGACCAAACAAAGGATGACTAAACATACAAAAGCAGGAATGACATAAAACACAAAGTAGCAAGGACAAAGAACATGAATCAGCCAGCAAGGGGATTGAGCACTTGCCCCATGAACAACACTGTTCCGGTACTGTCTTCTCTGATGAAAAACATGAATGGGTGATTCGCCACAAAGTCTATTTCCACAGGAGGAGCACCCCCACCAGAAAGCGTAGCAACAGTAACAGCTGAAGCTACCGTACCTTCTTCATCAATTTCGATACACGACTTATGAAATATTGCCGAGACGTATGGGTCCTCACCGGCAGGAGACTCCACCATCTCTGTCACATTACCTCCTTTAAGAGGATCAAAAGTGAAAGGCAGCACCAGGCCTGACCTCTTCATGACTTCTGAAGCTTCAAAACCAGAAGAAATCTTAAACTTTGGGATTGACATTTTACCCACATAAAGCTTATTATGGGGAACATGGCTATCTAAAAATCCAGATTCAGAACAAACTCTCTCAACCAAAGCTGGCAGCCCATCTCTTGCATCGGGAAGGTAAAAGTACATAGAGAAACACCGGGGGTAAACTCCAATTTGTCGGTAAGGAAGCCTCAAGACTTTGAAGCCTTTAAAAGCACGTATATACTGGTAGCCCCCGCCTCTCATAAAAGGAACTGCTTTAACCGAGCTCCCATCCAGAAGGTAGAAGTTACGCTTTTTTGTTTCTGTATCAAAAAACTTATTAACCCAATATGCTTTGAAGTATAAAGCATTTGCAAAGATGAGCTTCGTGTAGATGTCGACTGAATTTGGAGGAAGAATCTCTTTGATGAGGCCGTTAGTCTCCTTCTCAGCCCAAGAATTCACTTCCATACCTACTTGGTCAGGGTTAGACTTGAAGTTGACCTCCTTTAGAGCCGCCATGTAAGCAGTGTCCACTACATGTTTGAAATAAGGCTTGAAAGGAAGAGACTCGTCGACCCAAACGCCATTGGCAAAGGACAAACGAGGACCAGGACCGCCGGGATGAATACTGTCGTCACTGCCGGGTGATCCATCGGCTAAAACGAAAGTGACGAGGTCATGAGCGAGGGAGTTGAGGTGGTGGGTGGATCTGGACTTGAGGAAAGAGAGAAACTGATCCAGACAAGGGCCCCTTGTCCCAGAAGCTATCAGGCTCAGAACGATGTGGAGGGAAAGCGGCGAGAACACCATGTTCTTGTCCTTGAATTCAGTCAGCAACAGTTGCTTGGTTAACTCTAGTGCGACGTTGGTTTGGCTGGCGACAGATTCTTTAGGATCCATCGCTGTTAGGACGGTAGGGCTGCTTAGGGTTCGGCTGATGTAGGTGTAAACGAAGTGAAATTGGGTTGTTTTACCGTGGGTTTTTAATGGATCATGGTCCAGCTGACTGACTGTTATCATTTAGTAATAGGGGTTCCCCTATTTTAAGGGATCTCTCATCTCGGCAAACATCAATTTGAAATTTAAATGCAAGGCAATACGTCACTAGACTGACGATAGATCTTCAATTTTTTTGAAAATTCAAAAGATAAAAGAGAGAGAAGGAAAAAAAAAAAAAAACAAATTATTCCATCTGCAATTCTGCATAGAGACCAGACTAGAAGTCTTTATTGAAACAAAAAACTTATTGTCAATTTATATGAGGAAGATTAACTTAAGAACTGTAGAGGGTAGAAGTTGTTTCTCAATGTATTTCTTAATCTGCTCCTCGAACTCTTCTGTAAGTCGTTCTATATCTAGAATAAAGACCTTTAATTGAAGTAGATTTATTGTATTGCCACTCTCATCTTTATCATTACAGTAGATCATATCTTCGCATAAACTATCTCCTCGTTTCCGCTTGATCACAAACTTGCAAATTTTGTTTTAATTTCCGTTTCATGATGCTTCCTAGCTACAATATACTGAATATAGTCAATGATTCAAGTTCCTTTATGAAACTAACAAAACTAACGAGATTTCACCCTACCAATATTTGAATGAAAGTGAAAATATATTGAAAACTACCTTTAAATACTAATATCAATTGATATATAGAAAGATTTCAATTCACGCTCGAAATTTTCATTGGAATTTTTATAAATTTAAAAATTTAGCTCATAATAATAATAAAGCAAACCACCAAAAAGAAAATTAACCCGGGCGGCCTACTGTTGTCCTTCCATGCGCGTTTTGTATAGTATCAACTTAATGTTACCAAAAGTTTGCTACCCTCTAGTTGGTTTTGTACTATGAATCTGGAAAAACTCCAAGAAGGAGAGCGACATCACTTCTGCGTTCTGGCTCTGATTTGACCACTCAAATAAATTTTTCAAGCTTTACGCAAGGAGATTTTGGCAGAGGTGAAACAGAGATTTTTTTTTCTTTGGTCAGAAGTGGTGCAACAGAGATGAGCTTTAAGCCACGTTTGGTTCTCAGAAAGTATGTATCAGGAAAATTCCTTTCCTGCAAGGAAATTATTTCATGAAGGAAGAGAAAATAAGGGGGAAAGTGGTTCCTTGACTTCCTTCCAAATTTTAAAGAAATCACTTTCCCCTTCTTCTTTTCTTGTATTTATTACTCACAACATATTTTTTTATTACATTATTTACCAACTTTCCTGATAACTTTCCTTATGTTACCAAACATCGGAATAGAAAGTTATTGGGAAATCATTTCCCTTCCCATAGAAAAGATAAAGGAATTACTTTCCTTTCTGTGAACCAAACGAAGCCTTAGGGATTATCTATGCGGATTACGGGATTATCTAAATTAACCCATAAAACAACGAGTATTGAGCTTCATTGAAAGATAAGATATTTTCGCTTGAATTCCCCTGAAAAGAAGGGTATTGTGCTTCCCAACAGAGTTATGATTTTGGTTAATAACTCTAGAAATTTAATAGCCCCATCACTCATCAGTCTGGTCAAAAAAAGTATCACCAGTCTCATCATTATCCTACGTTAAGATCATTTATGTCTTTGCGTAAATATCCTGCACAAATCTCACGTTAGGTTTGGAGCCTATACCTTCGTAGTAGAGATATTTTGCTTTTAGCGAGTCCATTCACGCTCAGGAATGATGTGTGAAGATTCTGAACTTCGGTCGCTTCATATAGTCTGATCAGTATCAATCACCTTGAGCTTCACTGCGAAGCTTTGAATAATTTTTCTTCCTTCGTCAGAGCCTCGGAGGCTGCAAATCAATTACCTTTTGCCTCATCTTGGAAAAAACACTTGGCATGACTGCCGCATGACGGTGTCTGGTGTTTCACTGTCTTGAGGCTCGAGGGGGACCAGCATGATCTCATCGACATGACAACAGCTACAAAACAAAGAGTATTTCCTAACCCAACTTCCAACTCTGAAGAAAATATGACTTTATTAAAAGAATGATAGCATTAAAAAAAACTTCCGTCATACTAAACTTAAATTCTCAACGCCTAAATTAAGGACTGAAAAATCGATAATATCCTCAAAATTTTAAAGATATTTCCTTTTTTTTTAGAGTCTCGATATATCTTTGACTTACCAAGAGAATATCGGGAGAAATTTTCGAAATTTCGCGATATTTCCGAAAATATTAGAAATTTTCGAAATTTCGCGATATTTCCGAAAATATTAGAAATTTTTTCGATATTTCAGGAAATATTTGAAATTTTCGCGAAATTCTGAGATTATCGTCACCTCTCGCGATATGTGGCTAGTGAAAATTAGTCTTTATCCTTATCCAATCTGACTAAATTAATCAGAAGAGGAAAACTTTAAAAAACCTAGCTTGAAGGGGGCTAACTTCTCCGGAAACCCACCGGTCTTTCTTTCTGTAAGAGAAAACCCTAAAGGCTCTCACGGCCGCCCAACCCCTAGAAACCCTAGCTCCTAATTCCGGCCTCTGTGTCGCCCTTTCTGCAGCCAAATCAACCGGATTTCCGCCGGCCTCACTACCTAGCATGTCTAATATTGACTCTGTCACCAGAAGTTTCGCCACTTCGCTCGCCATTGCGAGCAATGATGTGGTTGACATCTCTGCTATGTCGGATGGAGGTGCGCAGCGAACATCGCAGTTCTATCTCCTTGCATGGCCGCTCTCCCCAAAACCGACAACAGCCATGGACCTGAGACGTCATTTCAGGCGTGTTTGGGTACTGAACCAGGGTTTTACCGTCCAACAAAGGACTCCAACTCGGTTCTTGTTCTCTTTTGACCTTCGCAGTGACTGCAGGAAGGTGATGATGGGGGGGCCTTGGAGTTTTGGCCGAGCTCTGGTCGTGATGCAGCCATATGATGGTATTGCTCCGCTGCAATCAATACCAATGCAAGACCTATTCTTCTGGGTTCGCATAACAAATATGCCACCGGCATATGAACAACGGAAAACTATTGCCAATATAGCCTCTGTTGCAGGGAAGTACCTGGACATCGATGGAAAGTTGTTTGATGCTACGGGAGAGATTAGGGTTCGTGTCTCCCATTCAATCTTGAAGCCTTTCTTTCCGACAAAAACCCTAAAGTTTGCTCGAGGGGTTGAGCAGGAGGTACAATTTCTGTTTGAAAATCTAGTAGGCGAGTGTGATATTTGTGCTCGTGTTTTCCATGAGAATGGTCCATGCAAGCCAGACACTGTACCATCTAGTGTCAAGACTGTTGAGCAATCTGTGGCCCGAAAGCTCGAGCTCACTAATCAGTTTCTGGGATTCCATGGTCCTCAGTTCAAGGAAGGGACTTTCAGGTTTCGGGGCATCACTACTCCTATCCTGCCACCAGTGGGGCGTTCCCTGTTTGGTGGTGTTGAGTCCAGCAGGCCTAGGCGACCGGTGATCATCAGGAATGCTGAATCAAGGGTAGCCAGTGATGAGAATTCCCGTGCTATTGTGCCGGTTGAGACTGAGAGCCAGGCTAAACGAGGTAGACCTTTTCCCTCCCCACACAAATTGCAATTTTTGATGTCTGACTTCCTTAAAGGTAAAACCAGTCCGGTTGCTTCTGCAAAGAAAGTGAAGATGCCTGAATTTTCTTCTAAATTCAGTGCTAAGTCTCTGGGCCTTGTGGAAAGCCCTAGAGGTATGTTGGTGCCGGCTGAGGTCATGATGCCAGTACTTGAGCTGCCGGGGACAAAGAAGAAGAAAGGAAGGCCTTTGGGATCTAAAAATAAAAATCCAAAGACAAAGAAGGTCTCTGCTGAGGAGGTCATGACAGTGCTGTACTCGGGTACACCCCCAAGCCCTAGTTTGAAGGGCAAGGAAAAGATCTAGATGGCTGTGGTAGGAGCCTATTTACTATGTCTCTCTATTTTTTCATAGTTTATAGGCTCACTTTTAAATAAGTGAGCGGTTAGTTCGAATATAGATGGTCTGTCTCTATGTATCAAAGTAGTTCTCTTACTACAACTTCTTGATCTGTCTAGTTGAAGGCAGCAGAAGGATATGTAATGGCCACCTTGGCATGCGTTAATGAAATCCACATTTCCCTCAAAAAGAAGAGGAAAACTTTAAAAATTTATAGGGTCATGTATCGGTCTTTGAGTCTTTTCCCTCCATGCTTATAATTCTTCTAATTATCTAATTTGTTAACTAGTAAACATTTGGCTCTATTAAAATAAAATAAAACTTTTCTATGTATTTCTAAGAACCATTTTCTACTTCTTTTTCTGTTTATTAGAAGACCGATGTTTTTTTAACATATATATTTAATTATAAAATATTATTATAATTAATAATTAACTCTCCTAATCTCTTATTTAAATCATTTTTGAGATTTCTCATGTAGAATCTCATACCTTTGTCATGTCAGTATATATTGTTATACTTCAAATTACTACAATAATTATACAATTAAGTTTATCAAACACTTTTTTTTTTAATAGTATAGATAACTGATCATGTAAACATTTCATGAAAATTCATTAATGATTTCCATATTACTTTCTAAATTTCCATCATTTTTTTCAAAAATTTACTTAGATCGAAATTTCCGTCGAAATTTCTATTTTTTGGACTATCAATATTTTCTCAATATTCAATATTTTAGTCATTGGCCTAAACAAACACAATAAAATAAAAATTACCAAAATTTACTTAGATCGAAATTTCCTCAATATTTCCGTCAAAATTTCTATTTTTTGGACTATCGATATTTTCTCGATATTCGATATTTTAGTCATTAGCCTAAACAAACACAATAAAATAAAAGACTATAAGGTAAGATAAAATTCAACCCCCATATCTTTATTTAATTATAAAAAGAGAATTCATGATGTGTACTTTTATCAACGTGAATGGACAGTTGGATGATATTAAATACATTTCTTAATTATTAAAAAAATATTAATTATAAATATCACGATTTAAAATTATTTAATAAGTGTTGAGTCACTTACATATTACTTGTCGTTTTTTTTTTTTTTTTAAAGTCCGTGCTTTATAGAAATTTGTGACATTTGACCTCTCGTTTCTTGTGAGTTTTATTTTTGTTGACCATGGACTCTTGATGTTAGATCTCTCACCCCCGTATAATTCCATCATCAAAACAACAGTCATTTTCACTCTTCCAAGCTTCCGAAATACGTACCCGAATCAACAAAGACGTTCCTACCAACAGAAACGACGTCCCACCATGGCTTCCTTCAACTACCCTGACGAATCTCCAGAACAATTGATACAGAGTCTGAAATCGGAAGGAAAGCTCGGCTGCTTTCTCCGTCGAGACCAAATGTCAAAGAAGCCAGTGTACGTAGAACTCGACGTTCAAAAATTCTGGAACAGCGTCAACGACACCCTCACCGCAGTGATTTCCCGCGCTCTTAACTTGAGCCCCGAATTCCAAAAACTCGACCATATTAAGCAACAAGCCACCTACTTCGCCACTGAAATCACAAAGGGAGTCTGCGTTCTTACTTATCTCAAGCTAAGAGCTGTTAATTTCTCTCTCGACTTCGGCCTAGGCGCTTCTAGATTCTTCAAGAAGCCGATGGTTCATTCCCCCTTTGAGGTCCCACAACCATTTGGGGTTGCTATCTCTGGACTAGGGTTTGTACGAATCACCAGTCTGCCGTTTGAGCAGATCATATGCCCCACTCTTTCGGAGGTTAACGCCACCGGGCTTTGCTTGCCGTCGGATCAAAGCTGGTCGTTTCATAGATATTCTCAAGCTGTGGAATTTGCAAAAGGGATTGGTCTTAAGTTTTCGACTGTTGATTTGTCTGTGAACTTAGGTTCGAGCTGGTGGCTGTACCGGCCGGTTGTGGATGGAGGCATCTTTCGACTGCAGTGTATCCTACCTCCAGATAACTACAGTAAAGAGAGTGCGGTGGTGAGAACTTTGTTTATGAGTTCGAGTGTGGATAATATTGCCGGACACGAGATCTTTGATCTGTCTAGTGTTGAGAACCATGACTATGGTTCTATGCTTCGAAATCCACACGAAGGCATCAACGTTTCCACTTATCTTGCATTTGAAGAAGTTGCTGAGAATTGAGGGTTAATAATTGAGACTTCTGGATCAAACTTGTTGTGTTTTTTCGGATTCATTTCGTGCAGTTTTCTAAATGTACGTTGTGCATGGTTTATAAATATTGATGAAATGAATTGCTATGGTCACTCGATGTCTCGATCGATCTACAGTCACTTTCTTATTTTTAGGTTTCTCCGTTTATCGGTTCAGTACAAAATTGCATCTCAAATCTTGATCTAATATTCAATATTTGTTAATCAGTCGATTGCAAATTCCAAAAGGCGGAAATGTAAAAAGTTGCTGAAAAGAACATGATGTGTCCCCTGCTTGCCCATATCAAACCATATATGTTTCCTTACAGATCGATCTGGGTTGCAATCACGGACGGCAAAGCAATAGAGTTCTATAAATAACCACACATGCATCACTAATTATTCCACATGATTAAAATCCACCAAATGCAATTGAATTCCCAAATTGCAGGTATCACAAATACATTTGAAATTACCACATGATAATTTAACTGGAATGCACTTATGATCCTCAATGTTTCTGAT
This sequence comes from Rosa rugosa, assembly GCF_958449725.1. Classification (NCBI taxonomy): domain Eukaryota; kingdom Viridiplantae; phylum Streptophyta; class Magnoliopsida; order Rosales; family Rosaceae; genus Rosa; species Rosa rugosa. The sequence continues at coordinate 12,553,922 of NC_084821.1, forward strand.
AATATGATCCACTTTCTAAATTACTAAAGGAGTCCGTAGACTAGTTAATAGACAACCAAGCCCTGTTCATCATGGTTCATCCTTTTGAGGAACCAATGAAGACATTTGTGAGAACAGAATCACACAAAAAAGAAGTCACCAAAAGACGAAAGACCTGCAAAACATAAGAAATCAAGTGTTAGCACTGAAGATATTAAAAAGACTCAACAATCTTATAGTACAGCTAAATTATACCTAACCTCGTCTTTGCCGACACGCACAATTTTCTCCTCAAAGTCTGTAAGAGGCACCTTAAAACAGTTCAAAAGAGAGGAGACATGGGTTGGTGATGCAGGATTTATGATCAGAGTGTCAGTTATTATGAACTGAGAACTGCTGTAAGGATTGAAGTTTGTGTTGGTATTATGTTTGGGTGTCAGAAGCATTTCCCTGTGGTTTTTTAATTGACTTCCCGTATTGATCATCAAGATCCTGGACACTTTTGCATAACTGATCGATGCATCCTTCCAGGGAACCATCCTGCATTCTTTTGACTATATACCCAAATGGAACAATTAAGAAGCTCTGGAGTAAGCTGACAAAATCTATCCCTGCTTCTGCATAACAAACCATCTTCATCGATTTGCTAATCATAAGCTTGACCAAAATGTTCTCTTCCTTGTTCTGTGCGTCTGTTTGAGTATTCTTCCACTTTTCTTGAATAAAATTATTAATGCTCAGACCTGCTACTGGACAATGCTTCAGCAGCGTATCCGTCAAAGGTGACTTCGACACAACTGAGCGCAAGATCAAATTCCAAACCTGGAAATTCACAAACAACGGCTAGTCGCTCATAGTCTAAACAGGCAAAGGAAAATGATGATATAAAAAAATGGATTGCAAGTCGAGCACATGAAGTCAAACACAAAAATTACCTTACGTAATCCTACATTGAAAGTCATCTGAGAAGCAGTACAATTCCCAACCATGACTCCAAACTTGGTAAACAAAGGAGAATTCGCTCCAATCAATGGGGGCGTAACTTGTAAATCATCAGTAATTATAAGTCTAGCATGCTCTTTTATAAAGACACCTCCACCGGATTTCCGTAAGAGAAGTTCCCGTGACTGAAATTGCCTATACATTGACATGGAAAATAATTGATATGAAATGACCTAATATCTCCAAACAATCCAAACACCCTATGGGATAGGTTGCAATTCCTATAACAGAAAATATACTTACGGGGTTAAGGTACTATGTCCCCCCATGTATTCTACGGTTTCATTAATGGATAAGGTGCAAGGGCCGCTGCACCAGCCCTTTTTCGAAAAGAAAAAAAGATACTTACCATCATCGGTCCTCTGCATAGCCTCAATTTCCAGTTTTAGGTTCTTAATATGTGATGCAGCCAAATAGTACGGATCTAAAAATTGTGTAAATGAAGAATGACAGCCTTTACCAATGTCCTTACACTTCGGTACAAATTGTGTATGCAATGAAAATTCAATGATAATGGATGCCGATGAGCAAGATTGATAAGTTTTCCAATAGGTAATGTCAAGAAACTAAAGAGAAAATCAATAAAATCATCAGATTCGTCAATAAATATAACTCTGTTGCTTCCCTTGTCCACCAAGGCCTTCTGTAGGTATAAGGTTTATACTTAATGTGTTGGCGTCCCTATACAAAGCACTGAAGAAGCCTACAAAGTTCATCAAAACTGATCTCGGAGAATTTCAGGTAATTGCATATCATGCATAATCACGGGATTGCAACATGCCGAGTTTGCCCGAGTCTGTCCTAGTCAACCCTACGTTTTTTGGAGTCCAATTTTGGAAAGTATCTTTTGGTTTTTAGATTTTATTTTACAAAGATATTTTTCAACTGATAAAATCGTGCTTTTGAAGTCCTAGGTGATTTAGGATTTGTTTATTTTAATTAGATATCTTTTATTAAAAGATCTTTCCTAGTAAGAGTCCAATTAGGGTTAAGTCTTAATTGTTGAGAATTTATTTTCTCCTCAATATATTCAGAATAGTAGCGTTGATTGTGTAGGGATTTTGATACAAGTGTCTTGCTTGCTGAGAAAGAGTTCCATACGAGTCCATGAAACACTTGTTCCGTGTCTAAGTATTTCATTGTTCATTCATATACATGCATTGATTCTCTCGAGATCAGTAGAGAAGATTGGTGGTGCAAGTGGAGCGATATTTGCAGATCGTTCAAGTGAAGAAGAAGGTCAAGATTCAAGACAAGCACCTCTCTAGTGAGTCTAGAGATTGTAGCCGCGTAGAGAGCTATATGTGTTTGTAAAGAATCATATCCTTCATCAATAAGTTTATTGATTTTATTTGGGTTCTCAAGAGTAAGAGCCCCGCAGTGTTTTTAATCTCAAAATTGAGGTTTTCACTGCGTAACCAAAATTGTGCTTTCTGTGTGAATTTTTTTATTTCTGCCCAGTAAGGATTGCATCGTGTCTATCAATCCCCGAAACCCAGAAAAATGTTTCGGATAAGTATTTTCACCTTCAAGCTAATACTAGCCTTGGATTGTAAGAACAGAATCACCTTCAGCAACCCCGTTCAAAGAACAAATAAACACAAGCATATAAGTTATAGATACTTAATTAAGTCCAAGAACTCCAAAGTAGTCCAAATAACTCAAAAACTAAGAAAGTTGTAACAACAGCATGTTGCATTAAATAGTATAAGGACCTCACTGAATTACGTACGGCCAGATATCTATTGAGGAGACATATCAGGAGTCCACGCTACATCTTTGTAAGGATTGTGCTTTCACTCAGAGGGTGTTGCAGTCCAATATGGTTTTGCGACAGGTTTGCTATGGACCTCAACATGAAGGCCAAGATTTGCTTCAATGGTTAGCTGCATGTGCGGCGGAGTTGTCTCCAACAAGCTTTGGAGACTTTCTGTTTCTTCTGTATGGGATTTGGAAGGAGAGAAATGATCGGGTTTGGGACCAAAAGAAGGGGGATGCAAGTGATGTGGTGATTCGGACGATGTCTAGATTACAGGAATATCGGTTTCATACCTTGAACAATGGGGAAGGAAAGATTAGACGAAGCAGGGTGGTGCGGTGGGTTGCACCTCCGGTGGGTTTTTTGAAGATTAATGTCGACGGGGCATTCGATCATGTGACTCGAAAGGGGGGAGCGGGCTTTGTGATTCGTAATGAACTCGGGGTTATGCTGGCAGGAGGAGCTTGTCCTCTTACTGGGTTATTGTCTCCGGAGCACGGGGAGGTGCTAGCTTGTAAGAAGGCAATGGAATTTGTGCTGGACCATGCTTTCTTTCCTGCCATATTGGAGACAGATGCGTTGGTAGTTCAAGGTCAGTTGAGCGTTTCTACTACTGGTAATACGTCCGTTCTGGGACGATTATATGATGATATGGTGACTATATGTTGCAGTCTCATTCTTTTGTGAAGGTGACACATGTAGGCCGTCTGGGCAATGGTGTAGCCCATCAGTTAGCAGCTTATGCTTGCTCTTTGCAGCAAGATTGTTTTTATTTTTCTACTCCTCCATTTCTTTCAGCTGCAGTTGCAGCGGAACTTTGTATGGTTTGATTGATTTTCTATTGCAATAAAGGGCTGACTTATTCTTTCAAAAAAAAGATATCTATTCCCAACAAGTAAACTTATCTTCTTCAATAGAGCTTCCCCAATTTATACTAGTTTTTAGAAGACAAAAAGACTTGCAATAATATATCATCAAATTTAATTTATTGTAGATAATTTGAATCGGTTATAGATTGCAAATGAAAGATGGAACAGGAGAAGAACTTTGGCTATTAGCCCCACTTTCTGAAAGACTCATATATCCTCACTTTGGTAGTCTCTCTTGATATTCTTGTAATTATTATGTTTAGCTGACCCTCTGTCTTCCAATATGTGTTCTTCACATGAGGTTTTAACTTTGTCTTTTCAAATTCTTTATCAAGTTCTTTGCATACTATCCATATGAATTCACTTTTGTTCATCTTTCGTTTCAAACAGGATTTGAAGTACTAATAACAGAATTCACTTTAGTGTTGGTTCTTTTCATCTTCTTAAAACCCTATCTAAATATGTTCTCAAAATCTCAAATCATTATAGTATTTTAAGCTTGTGTATATCAGCTATCTTCATTAGTATCCTCTCCTAATTTTTACAACCATTATTTGTGGCCATGGCTGACAAAGATGTGAAGAATTTTAGCTTGAAGGCTTTAGTGGACGGAGTGAACAAGAGAGTTATCTTCGTAGAGTCTGATTATGAATTTGTTAATGCACTCTCTAGCTTTTTAACATTTCCTATTATTGGAGCAATTACTAGGCTTGCTCGTAGTCATCCAATCCCAGCCGGCATTGGTTGCATGAAGAATTTGTATGAGTGTTGAGAGCATGGATTTACAATATTGTCGCACTAAAGAATGTAAAGACATGTTGTTATATCCCAAAATTGGAGCTGAATTCCTAGTGAGGAACCTCATACTGAAAACTGATGATAGTGAGCCTTCACGCTACTTTAAGTGCTCTCATTGGAAGTGTGACTTGTTCCACAATGGTACTCTGAGTATGATAGTGTTCCTTGTCATTGTGGGAGTCTACTGAGTTACCCGCAGTTAATTTTTTAGCAACTGGTGATCAAGATGGTGATGGCGTGTTCGTAAATGAACGAAGCAGAGCAGGATTTTATTGATCTGCTTTTCAGCTTCAATTTCCCCTTGGGTTTATACTGAAACAAATTTGGCTGTCCCTCTCAATGGTTGCATTGATCAACTATACCGTAGTGCCAGGATCTTCATCCCCGCTACCTGAAGCTAACTTGGCACAGGGATATGCTAACCAGTCCCGTGCATCTCCCTGGATTTTGCTACCAGAATCATCTTTTAGGAATTAACGAATCCCCATGCTATATTGCTTCCAGTGAACTAATCACCGACACTTTTCTTGCTCACTTTTTCACAAAAAGGGCTGCCATTCCTGTGAAGTTCATAGATCCTAAATCCCACGGTAATCATAATGGATTTGACTGTGCGCGATGATTCTTAAGAGGAAATGCTAGGTTTCTGATAACCGATAGTCATGGTGTAAGACCAATGTCTCAAATCCTTGGCCTATCTGTTCTAAATGCGTTGAATGTACCAATCACTGACATTGAAGAGCGATATGTGCATGTGGGCAAGTAAGAGGTGAGTTCTAATTATTAATAATCATTGATGAAGTTTGGAACAGAAGTTGTACTTCCATGACAAGCTTGATTACTTATGTTTCTTATTGCAGGCATTTCGTCTTTTGGTGACTTCTTCACTCTTCAACAATAATGCTCTCACCGGCCAGTATCTTCAAAGCCAAAACAAGATCAGAATGGTTAGCTTTGTTATGTTAAGAATGTCTTGCATGACAGAAATCAAGGGTTTCTTCCTGGACGCATTATCGTTATGAAATCAGATTGATGTGTACGGTAAATGTTTAATTATTTTGAACAATTCAACATGTTAATCAGCTGTTATGTAATATTATGATTCAAATGGGGTAATTTTTGTATACAACTGTCTGAAAAGACAAGTGCTTAAGATGTGAATGTGTAGTTGCAATACAGGTCATACAACACTGTAATACAGAAATGGCGCCTGAGTTTAAGATGTGAATGAGCAACTGCTTAAGATGTGCCTATATTTAACACAAACATAAATACCATTTCTATCTATATTCATTGCAAACTCATGAACATATTGCGTCCCTAAAAGATCATACAATATTTGCAACCTAGCTAGAATTATAATACAAGGAGTCTGCCACACCAATAAGACATACCGGACTTCTCATCTAGTATTAAAAACCAACCTCAAAGTCTTCTAGCCATGGTTCGTCGCCGGGACAGGAAAATGTAATCATTGTTCTTGCACTCCCGCTCGCTAATGAGGGTGCCACAGTAACAACATACAGTCACCAACAAAGAGAAGCCAACAAAAGTTGCAAAGCCTACAATAAGCAACATATTCGATAGTCATTTATAATTTTAACTGTAGGAAAAACAACAAATACAAAGATTGTGATCAAATTATAAATTGTACGAGCTAGCCTAATAGCCAATCTCCAAAAAGGTCATTGAAAACTAAGCTTATTTATCCTACTGAAAAACAAAGGGGAATTTGATTCTACATCTAGATTCACACACACCTTTTATATTAAACCCATCTGTAAGATTGTTTTAATATACACCCAAACCTATTAATGAGGTTTATCTATATAAAAAAAAACCTATTAAATAAGATAAACATTAAAACCCATTGTTGTTAAGAATTACTAAAACTGTCATCATCCCCAAATTTTCTGCAGATGCAACTCTGGAAACGGTTGCGCAAAGACATCGCCCAGAATTAATCAACTCTTGATTCCAGCAATTGAAATCAATACCTGGGTTGGAGGTTATGTAATCGCCACATTCAAAAGTTGGAGTTATAGGTGCCTAAGTCATTCTTTGAATGATTTAGGTACAAATTGTGAACTTCCTGAATGATAGGTACCTAGATCATTTGCTTATGTTAAAACCCACACGATGTTTAACACCTGAATGATAGACAAAATTATGCAATTTTACCTATGGTTCATTCTACCTAAGTTATTCCCTGATTGATAGGTACAAATTGTGAACTTCTAAATGACAGGTACCTAAATCATTTGCTTATGTTAAAACTCACATGATATTTAACACCTGTACACTAGGAAAAATTATACAGTTATACCTATAGTTCATGTAGAAATACCAAAATTAGCAAGTGAAAGTTAATGACAAAGGTGTTGGATTATTCTATTTCATTTCCAGTAAATGAGGTGAAATAAATATTTTACTAAAAAGTCACCAGCTATATTTGAGGAATATTTTACCTAATAGTCAAACTAAAAAAAGTGAAAAATCATAATTATAGACTTAAAATTCTATTAGGAAGGTTTGATTATGTGAATGGGTGTAGATTAAAAGAAAATATAGGAATGGGTTTTTCCTAATAGGAGCTTCATTTTTTGGGTTTTTTTTTCTAATTTTCTCAAAAAGAAACCAAGAAAACAACAGTATATATAACAGTGCAAACAGCAGTAGGAATTTTTGCTTCTCAATCGGCTACTTTCTCTTTCATTTTAGCATTCCTCTTTTGCACAAACACTAAGCAGGTTTAACCAAAAGTTTTCCATAACCAAAAGTTTAGGACTAAGTAGCATTTCCTTGTGATAATATGAAGGATTAATTTCAGTTTACCTACCTGAGGTTTAGGGCCAACATCATGTTAGTCCCTGTGGTTTCAATTTAATCAAGAACACCCCTATACTCTGAAATTTCATCAACCGTGTCCAATTTTTATTGCTCCGTTCAAATTGAACGTTAATTGCTGACGTGGACGTTCATTCTCACATGCTTGGGTCCACCTAGAGGGCTAAATTACGTTTGTAACCCTCACATCTATTAGAATTTCAAAAGTACAAATAAGACAACATCAAAAAGAAAAAAGAAAAAGGAAAAAAAAATTAGAATAATAAGCATAACCCCACGACATTCTAATGCACTACCTTTACCTAGGTCCATCACCCACCTCCGCCATGACCTCCACCACCAGATCCAGAAAGACGATGAAGACCTCACTATTGACTTAGTAGATGATGAAGAATTTTTACTCTTGAACAAGTCGAACCCAAATCCTAAATTGAGAAACTTCTCCACTCCCTTGGTTTTTGAAGGGCTAGTCAGAGGCTATAAGCTCGAAAACGATATCAACCTCCCCATACTCTCCGCCGACACAGGTTGCTCTCTTTCCTGATCAATACAATCTTTGAGTCTCGTTTCTGAGATGGACCGTTACGGAAGGAGAGAAGGATCAAATCTTTAATTTTCGATCCCTCCCAAATTGGGCAAGTCTCAAACCAATCCCAATTTCAATCTGAGATAAATACCGACTTGGATTTTGGGGTTTCTTGCAAATGATTGCTCAGTTTTTCGACTCTGTTGTGTTTAGATTTTTCAGCACTCTCTTCGTCAAAGCAGAGATTTTCTCGGCAGTCGGCGCAGGACTCAGGCGGGTCAACCAAGTTTGAGAATTTCACGAAGGGGAGGATTTTGCGAATCAGCAAGGTGGAGACGGACTGGCATTCAGGGATCCTAGTCGGGTGGGGCGGGTCGGGTCAGGCCAGGCATTGTCGGGTTCAATGAAATCTTGGAGACCCATTAACGAGAAAAGGGTGGTGATGAGCGACGAGGAATTCTGGTTGCTCTAGTACTATACCGGAAAGAGCTGAATCTGAACTTCGGAAAAGTTATGAAGAAGATGATTATTCTTAATTCTTCGATGGGTATTGATGGGTATTTGATATTTGGTGGGCTTGGTCTAATTTCGATTTGCAGATTATGAGTTTCACTGGTCGGAGTAGGGGGGTGAAGGCGGGGTGAGTCGATGAGGACGAGCTCATCTGCGAGGTCCTGGGTGAGTCAGTTTTGTGGCGTTGACTGTGAAGCTGAGCCTGAGAGTGAGTGGAATAGTAGAAGATGAGTTTGTTCATCGTGGGTTTTTTTTTTGGTCGCGATATGACCATTTTAGCCCTTAAAGTGGGCCTCATCACTAGAGTTACCGTCCAATTTGGACGAAGCAATAAAAATTGGACACGGTTGATGAAATTTCAGAGTATAGGGGTGTTCTTGATTAAATTGAAATCACAGGGACTAACATGATGTTGGCCCTAAACCTCAGGTAGGTAAACTGAAATTAATGCTAATATGAATATTTGATATCAAATGTTGCTCATCAAGAACCTGGACATTCTTGCATGTACAGCTTATTAATGCATCCTATCAAAGAAGAAAGCTAGCCTGCATCTGTTTTACTAAAAACCCAAGTGGAATAGTCAAGTAACTCAAAAGCAAATTAATTACAAAATCCTCCCTGGCTTCGGCATAACAAACCTTCCCAGAGGACTTGCAGATATTATAAGCTTCAAGGAAAATTTTCCTTCATGATTCCTATGTTCTCTGACCAATGGGGGTTCTCTACATACTTTATTACAAATTTTGTTTCTCGACCTTGTAGTGCTGCTTCTGTGTTTCAGCAGAGTATCTGACGAAGGTTTCTGTGATACTAATGATCTCATAATCAATATCGGAACCTTGACAGAGACACGAGAGCTAGAATATTAAAAAGAAAAAAGGTATACCATAACAATTAAGCAAAACAATTACCTTACAAACTCTTGCGGAGAATTTCTTTTCCTCAGTATTTGTCCCAACCCTGGCTCCGAGCTTCTGAAAAGGGTGCTTCACTTCTAATTCATAGCTCCTGCTCATTCGTTTACAAAACCGCCTCCACCTAGTAACACCAGAAAATTCACCTCCTAATGGCATTGGAAAATTCACCTCTTTTTTCTCTATAGAGTATAGAAATGTACCTTTGTATTTTTGGCTCTATCTCTATCATTTACAAATCCCAATATCCCTCTCCAGTAGGCTGCAACTTTCAGAACACAAAAAAGTACCGTGTAGGCTCACCGATGTCAATTTTCAGTTTGAGATTCTTGAAGTGAGAATCAACCCAATTCCAAGGACATGGCAGCAAATCTTTGCAAATTTTAGCCTGAAAGAGTGATGCATCTATATTGGAGACAAATGTGTAAAATATTATTTGGACCTAATATTATCTACATTAAGTAAATAACAAATTGATTAAGCTTATTACAATAAATAGGAAAGATATGAATTATCTACCTAGACACCTAATGAGCTTTGGTATGTCACTCATATGGTTAGGAATCCATTTTGATAAAGATAAATATCTAATTAGTTGATATGATAAATTATAGCATCTTTTCATAAATAACTCATTGGCTAGAATCAGGGATTCTTTTATGGGAAGACCTATCTAGCTTGTATATATAGGTGCTTGAAGTCCCTATTCACTATGTGAAAAAACATTCAGTCCTGCCCCAGAGAGAGGAGTTAAACACATAGTTGAGTAGAAGATTTCTTGCGTGTGGCTGCTTGAAGTTTTGGAGCTCGGATTATTTGTGTTGAATAGCTGTGTTGCTGCTGCTGCTTTTGAAGGAATGGCTGTTGTGCATGAAGCAGGTGATGCATCTCCTCTTGTTGTATTCTAGTTCATATTGTATTGATCATTTGGTTGTGTTTATGCATTTTGTGAAAATATCTTGGTTTGCTCATTAAGTTAACAAATGGTATCAGAGCCAAATTTCACAATTCATAAATCATTTTTAGAAGATCAATTCATTGTATTTTGAACTAGAGTTTTGTGTTATGTTGAATTGCAAAACGTTTTGGGAAATTAGGGTTTTGGTTAACAGGCCAAAAAAAAAAAAAAAAATTAAAATTGGATAAAGATCGTTCTTGGGGAATACAAGTATTGGGAATTATTGCTTCCGCTAAAATTATTGCAGAATTGCAGTCGCAAAGGTTAGGCCTTCTGAGAACCATGTTTCGATTCAAAGCTTTAATTCGTTTTCTGTTGAATTACAAGAACACTAGAAGCATTCCCGGCGTGCACCTAGGCTAGAGTAGATGGTGACCGGATGAAATTTAAGTTTTGGTGTGCTTGTGTCTCTGAATTGAATTGAGTTGAATTGAAACGATTTTGTGCTTTCTCTGTGATTGCTTATGGATGGTTGTGCTTAATATTTTGCATTCTGCTAATATATATCTGTGATTGAACAATGATTATATGATAAATTGATGAATGTTTGAGTTAAGAAGTTCACTGTCTCCCTGTAAATGTTGTCATATTTTCATTGAGAAAATTGCAGATTGAGTAAAGTTTCTTTTCAAGTGCCTTTATGTCTTGAATTGAATTTAGTTAAACTTTATTTAGGTCACAGGTTGTTGCAAATAAAAATAGGCATGTTGCACAAAGCAATTTCTGTTATTATTTGCATTTGATCATTAAGATAAAAATGACCTGGAAACTTGTGTTAATTGTTTTCAAACTGTGCTTACTCGTGTCTTCCAAAGAAGTGTTAATATAGCATAGTTTGGTGACAAATAGCTTCACACATGATTTTGAATTCATATTTTGATACTTAAAGACTCTTCTACTATCATAAGATGTTGATTGTCTTTTTGGATAACTTGAGTTCTCTAATTATGGGGTGAAGATTCAGAAACTTAAGTACATTATGTCTACTGCTACAAAAGTGTTGCCTAATGTGAAATTCAGATTTGGGGTATTTTCATTGACATAGTATCTTGTGGTACTTGTTGCCATTATGGTTGATATTTTGTTTTGGTGTTTTATGTGTTTTTGAACTGCTTTTGGAACTAACACATAAATCTGCAGAAATATTGCTAAATTGAAACTTTGTATTTTTGAGTTTTGAAACTGAAACTTACAGAATTTTTCTTTTTGACTTTGCTCATTAGGAAGTATTTACATGAACCTCAACAATGTTTTGATGCTCACTGGAACAAACTTTAGAGCCTGGAGAGATTCGGTAGAGCGTTATATGATGATGCATGAGAATATAGACCTAGTCTTTCATGAGGATGAACCTGAGACATTAACTAAAGATAGTTCAGCTGAGGAGGTTAAGGCATTTAAAGCCTGGCACAGGTCAAATAGAATGGCCAAGAACACCATTAGGAACACTATGTCTGACACTGTATGAGGTAGTGTAGAAGAACCTGACTTGGCTACTGACTATATGGAGGCCATTGAGAGAAAATTTAAAGAGAGTGAGAAAGCAGAGGCTGCAAGATTGTCTAAGGCTTTCCATGAGCTGAAGTATGAAGGATCTAGGGGAGTTAGAGAGCACATAATGAAGCTGATCCACATTAATGCTAGGCTCAGGAGTTACTGATGGGAGTGAATGATAGCCAAGTGGTGTATGTTGCACTGCATTCTTTGCCAAATACCTTCAGTGGGCTTAGAACTAGCTACAATGCTCTAAAGGGTACCTGGACCATAGATGAGCTCATATCTATCTGTGCTGATGAAGAAGATATAATTTAGAAAGAGAGAGAGCCTGCAACCTCTGTGAACCTGGTGGAAAAGCCAAAGAAAAAGAAGAACAAGCTTAAGGTCACCAAAACCATCACTAAGCCATCTGGAAACACTGCAGCACCTAACACCACCAAAGCTTTTAAGTTCAAGTGCTACTTTTGTAAGAAAGTAGGACATATGAAGAAAGACTGCTCAGGTTTTAAGGCTTGGTTGGTGAAGAAGGGTAAGAATTTCTTAAGTACTACAGAAACTTTTTCTTCACAAATTAATTTTGTCAATATTGAACCTCACACTTATTGGTTACAGGGATTCACAAAGAAGAGGGCACCAAGAAGTGAGGAAACCAATGTCTGTGTGGGAAATGGCATAAGGGTTGCAGTGAAGGCTATAGGAACCTTAAGACTAGATCTAGGTTTTGGAAATTTTTTAGTTTTGGATGATGTTTATTACATTCCCTCGATTAAGAGGAATTTGCTTTCTATGTCTCTTTTGGTTAAGACTGGTTGCTGTTTTTACATTGATTTGGATGGAATAAAAATTTCTAAAGGTTCCTTGTTATATGGTTCTGGTGTTATTTTGGATAATTATATGAAATTAAATTGTTCAATACCTCAACAAGTAATCTCACTTGTTGAAGACAGAAATAACACATTAAGTAACAACACCATCACAGGTGTTAAAAGGACCTTGTTCAATGATAAATCAGCTTACTTGTGGCATAGGAGACTAGACCACATTTCAAAAGAAAGACTGCAAATATTAGTAAAGAACAAAACACTTCCAGAACTAGACTTTTCAGACCTAGCAGACTGCATTGAATGTTTTAAGGGTAAAATGACAAACTTAAGAAAAAAGACTGCTAGCAGAAGTGAAAAACTGCTAGAGTTAATTCATACAGATATATGTGGTCCCTTCAGGCATAGAACAATATGTGGAAATGTTTATTTCATTACATTCATAGATGACTATTCAAGGTACTGTTACATCTACCTAGTGGCGGAGCCAGAAATTTATGATTAGTGGGGCACTCCAAAGTTAAAACAAAAAAAATCAAAATTTAAAATATATCAAAATTTTAATAAAAATAAAAAATTAAAATAATATTACGGAAAGATCAATATTTTTTTTAATTACATATTTTATTAATCAAACTTATAGTTTTTAGATTTTAGACAATTTTAATATAATTTATCTATGAATTTAAACTCATAAGAGAGAATAGTTTTAATATTTTTTTGTTGAGAAGAAAGAAAAATATTAATGTTTAAAAAAAAAAAAGTGCATTGTTGCTAGTAATACTCGAACCCAGGAGCACATCCACATGCAAAATGGCATCTACCACTACAGCAAACCAGCTATCAATGGTACAGCCAAACTAGAAGAATTTTATACTAAAATATTACTGGGGCACGGGACCCACCGTGCCCCAACGTAGCTCCGCCTCTGCATCTACCTATTGTCAGAAAAATCACAGTCACTTGAGGCATTTAAAATTTTCAAAACTGAAGTTGAACATCAACTAGAAATGAAAATTAAGACTGTGAGGTCTGATAGGGGGGGTGAATTTTATGGTAAATATACTGAGCAAGGACAACAAAAGGGTCCATTTGCTTTATATCTGCATGATGTAGGTATAAAAGCTCAATATACAACACCATACAATCCCCAACAGAATGGTGTTGCAGAGAGAAATAATAGAACTCTGTTGAATATGGTAAGAAGTATGATGTGTACTTCTGGGTTGCCAAAAATGTTTTGGGGAGAAGTTTTAAGAACTGCAAACTATCTTTGCAATAGGTCCCCAAGCAAGTCTGTGGATAAAACACCATTTGAGTCTTGGTGTGGTAGACAACCTAGTCTGCATCATTGCCATGTATGGGGTTGTAAAGCAGAGACAAGAATTTACAATCCCAATTTAGGAAAACTTGATCCTAAATCTGTAACTTGTCATTTTATAGGCTATTGTGAAAAATCTAAAGGTTATAAACTCTATGCACCTCACTACTCACCTAGAATTTTTGAAACTCATCAGGTTAAATTTCTGGGGGAGAGTATTTGCAATACAAAATTTGAAGATTTAACTGATGATTTTGAGGAAATTGCAGAAAGTGAGGATACATAAATAGAAATGCCAAACTTTAAAAATAATGCAGAAACTGAAAGTGAAGTTCACAATGCAGTAGGTGGTGACTTAGAACTTGAAAACCAAAATGTTGAAGTGGCTGAACCTATACCAGACCAAAATATTCCTGAACCTCAACAAAATGCAGTTGAACCTAGAAGATCACAAAGAACTAGGAAGCCAACCTTTGGAGGTGAAAATGATATTTATGAGGTTTATCTGCAAGAAGTTGAGAGCACTTTAGCAGAAGATAATGACCCTGTAAATTTTAAGCAAGCTGCAGAAAGTAATGAGTCAAAACAATGGAAGAAAGTCATGGATGTAGAGCTTGAATCCATGTATAATAATGAAGTGTGGGAGCTTGTGAAGCCAGATCCAAAAGCCTATAGGCAGCAAGTGGGTGTTCAAAACTAAGAGAGATGCCAATGGAAACATTGAGAGACACAAAACAAGACTTGTAGCTAAAGGGTTCACACAAAAGGAGGGTATAGATTTTACAGAAACATTTTCACCAGTTTCAACTAAGGACTCTTTTAGAATCATAATGGCTCTTGTAGCTCACTATGATATGGAGTTACATCAAATGGATGTAAAAACAGCCTTCTTAAATGGTGAACTGGAGGAAGTGATATACATGTCACAACCAGAAGGCTATATTGAAACTGGAAAAGAAAACTTAGTCTGTAAGCTTAAGAAATCTATATATAGACTTAAACAGGCATCTAGACAATGGTATAGAAAATTTGATTATGTGATTGCATCTTTTGGTTTTACAGAAAATCTAGTAGATGAATGTGTTTATCTTAAAGTTGTTGGAAACCAGTTTGTTTTTCTTATCCTATATGTAGATGACATTCTCCTTGCTAGCAGTAACATTAAGTTACTGAAAGATACCAAAATATTTCTGTCGAAAATTTTTGATATGAAGGATCTAGGAGAGGCTTCTTATGTATTAGGAATTGAGATAAAGAGAGACAGAGCACAAGGTTTATTGGGATTATCTCAACAAGCCTACATTTCAAAAATACTTCAGAGATTTGATATGGCTACTTGTGCTCATAGGGAGGTTCCAATATCTAAGGGAGATAAATTAAATAAGGATCAATGCCCTAAAACAAGTGTTGAGAAAAGGGAAATGGAGTCTGTACCATATGCTAGATTAGTTGGCAGTCTCATGTATGCACAAGTGTGCACTAGGCCAGATTTATCCTTTGCAGTTGGCATGTTGTCTAGATTTCAATCTGATCCTGGACACAAGCATTGGACTGCTGGCAAAAAGGTATTGAGATGCATACAGAGGACTAAGAGTCACATGCTTGTGTATAAGCGTGTGAAGAAACTTGAACTTGTAGGCTTCACAGACTCAGATTTTGCAGGCAATTATCCTGCATCAATGAAGTCTACTTGTGGCTATGTATATATGTTGGCAGGTGGTGCAGTGGCTTGGAAAACAATGAAACAATCATTGATAGCCACATCCACCATGCAAGCAGAAATTATAGCCATATATGAAGGTGTATGTGAAGGCCTATGGATCAGAAACTTTCTTTTGGAAACAAAGATTTTAAGTAATCTTGTTGATGGAAAGCTGAAAGTTTATTGTGATAATGAAGCTGCTGTGTTCTTCAGTAAGAATAGCAAAAGGTCCAATAATTCAAAACATATAGACTTGAAGTTCTACAGTGTGAGAAAGAGGGTAAAAGATGGAGAGATTGAAATAGCTGCCATTAGCACAGATGCACAGCTTACAGACCCTTTTACCAAGGCATTACCAGTTTCAGTTTTCAAGAAGCATGTTGAAGACATGGGAATTCTCTCTAGTTTAGATTCCTGAGTTCAGAAAGAGCAAAAGTCATAAAGATTATGTTTTCAGTTTCTTAGTTTGAAAGTTTCAATTTTATTTCAGTTTGCAGTTCATGTCAGAAACAATATGTATTCATATTTTGGTCAAATGAATAAAGCTTGAGGTATTTCCAGATATATTGTTTCACAGCTTGATCTTATTTTGAAAATATTTGATTGCTGCTATTTTAGTTTTGTTGATTATCAGGTGGATGGAAATATGCATATATTCAGTAAGAGGCAAACATGCAATCCACTTGTGCTTAAGTAAATAATGTTTGCATTATGATTTTGATATTCAAAATTTTTAGTTGAACTATAATCAAGTGTTTACTGCAGAATGACATACTTTACCACTTGATTTCATCATATCAGTTTTGTAGTTCATGTGAGATGCAGAGGTTATTATTGGTGATTTGGAACAAATATGTTTACATAAGCATGTTTATTTCCAAGTTCTATTTTAGCTGCTGCGTTCTTGACAGAACTGAATGGATCTTGAGAAACCATATATTTCAGTGCACACTTTGGCTATTTTCTGGAATGAGTTTTGGTTCAGTTGTTATGTAGACAATATTGGTCCAAAGGGGAGATTGTAAAATATTATTTGGACCTAATATTATCTACATTAAGTAAATAACAAATTGATTAAGCTTATTACAATAAATAGGAAATATATGAATTATCTACCTAGACACCTAATGAGCTTTGGTATGTCACTCATATGGTTAGGAATCCATTTTGATAAAGATAAATATCTAATTAGTTGATATGATAAATTATAGCATCTTTTCAGAAATAACTCATTGGCTAGAATCAAGGATTCTTTTATGGGAAGACCTATCTAGCTTGTATACATAGGTGCTTGAAGTCCCTATTCACTATGTGAAAAAACATTCAGTCCTGCCCCATAGAGAGGAGTTAAACACATAGTTGAGTAGAAGATTTCTTGCGTGTGGCTGCTTGAAGTTTTGGAGCTCGAATTATTTGTATTGAATAGCTGTGTTACTGCTACTGCTTTTGAAGGAATGGCTGTTGTGCATGAAGTAGGTGATGCATCTCCTCTTGTTGTATTCTAGTTCATATTGTATTGATCATTTGGTTGTGTTTATGCATTTTGTGAAAAGATCCTGGTTTGCTCATTAAGTTAACAAGATGAATACTGGTTGTTTATGCAACCAAATGTAACTGGTACTGGATGCTTGTGACCAGGCATAATAATGGTACCAACAGCTAGTGTCAAGAAACTGGAGAACATCATTGATCATTAGATTCTAAGAACATGACTTCTTTGTCAACAATTAATACCACCAAAGCCTTGAACATAATCTTATGCAGAGTTGTATGATCACATGGAGTCTTAAGACTTTGGTACTCAACCCTGTTTAAGAAGGAAAAGGGATTTGACTACAATGTCAACTGAATCTATAAGAGCAAAAACTATAAGTATCAACATTTAAATGTCTAAAGGTTTCATGTTGTTGAGTCAACACCAAAATTACATATTCAGTTTGTCATAAACTCGAAATCCTCTTACTAGACCAAATTGGCTTTAACATGTTTACAGTTTGTATTTTTACTGATTAGGGATTAGGGTGTATAGTACCTGTTGAAGCAATCTTAAATCTTATTCCTATAATCTGAAGTGAAATAAAACACTTGGAAAATAAATTGTTTTGATGAAATGTGTGGGCGTTTCATGCATTGCAAGGGATCCCTGTGTAAAGTCATGGTTCAAAATTCAAATTAATACTCAAATCCAGAAATGCATATATACGTCAAATTCATCAACAATAGACAATGATTTCAAAAAACTCAGCTGTAAATAATAACGTTAAGAAATAAACTGAAAGAGAGAGAACCTGGTGTGAGGGTAAGGGGAGCCAAACTTGTCATGATGTAGCCAGAGAGTAGTGAGGCTCGGAAGAGTGTTTAGGAGAGCCAGAAATTCGAAATGGGATGGTGGGCTAATAATGGATTTTTTTTCCCCGATAGATAGTGGGCTAAAAATGTTGTAACTCACGGACTTGGACTTTCTAATGGGCTATGCTATTTTTCCACCCCGAAACCTCAAAACTGTTGGATTTGGGTCGGGTTTGAGTGGTATATATGGAGGCTGGAGACAAACCACGGCTGCGGAAGTGATCAGGATCTTACAAAGATCCTCTGATCTCGTGGTGGTGAGGTAAAGACGATGGTGGACCATTAAATTGGGATACTTTCGATACTCTTTAGTTATGCAATATGATGAAATCGTACCTGACCGCTTTTGTACAATTCATATTGGAAAAGTATACCAATAACGAATATGATGATAATTGTATTTTCAAGGTGTTACCGCGAATCTCGCTATATTTTACTATGTGTAAATTAGAATTCTACGCTTAGTCAAGCAATAGAACAAAAAAAATGATTAAATGGTCAATAACCGTACGCATTCACAAATTCAATATGAAGGAATCGTATCTAGCCACTTTTGTTCAAATCTTAAATGTGCATTCTTAAAATAAAATAAAACATTTTGATTTGAGATATTTAATCAATAGCGAATACGATTATAATTGGAAAAGTATCTCAATAGCGGATATAATGACAGTTGTATTTTCAATATTATCATAAATTTCGCTATAATTTACTATCTATGAATTAGAATTGGGTATGGCTATTGTCACCATACCATTTTCTTTGTTCACCCTACTTGCTCATTACACCCTACATTTTAATTTTAATTATTAAATTTACTTATTTAACCCATTTCTCTTTCCAAGAATATCCTTATATGACATATCCAATTAAAAAATAAATATTTTTAGCTAAAATCTCTCATTTAATTTATACTCATAAAAAAATTAAAATTTATTAAAGGGTTAAATACTGCTTACTCCCTATACTTATAGGGTTTCATCGTTTCAGTCCCTGACCTTCGAATTTCACCTAAAAAGTCCCTGAACTCCCAATTTCCTCCCAATTGGTCCCTGCCGTCAAGTATCCGTTAAAAACTTCGTTATCTTCCCCTAAAAAGTCTATTATACCCTCAATTGCTTAAAAAAAAATCTCTTCCTCTCTTTTTTTATTTTTTTTCTTTTTACCTCTTCTTCTTTCGGCTCTCTCGCCTCCTTCTGTTCATCTCCTCATCAAGATGGTTCCATTCCACTGACCTTCAAGAGGTGAAATGCAAAAAAAAAGAAAAAAAAAAGAGAAAAAATAAATTAAAAAATAATAATAAGTGAGGGCATAATAGACATTTCAACAACTTTAACAGAAAATTTTGACGGCAGGGACCAATTGGGAGGAAATTGAGAGTTCAGGGACTTTTTAGGTGAAATTCGAAGGTCAGGGACTGAAACAATAAAACCCTATAAGTATAGGGAGTAAACAATATTTAATTCTTTATTAAAGTTTCCTAATAAAATCATAATATGATTTACTCCCATTTTTAAAATTTTTTCTTTCAATTTCAATGTTCTCTATTTCAATCTATGTAAAAAGATTAGTAAATTTACAACTATGATCAATGAAGAAGAGATTGATTTTTTTTTCTTCGTGTCTTAAATTTTTACTTTTGGTGTTCACAAAGAATATTGCAAAGATTTTGATGAAGTTAAAGGTAATGGTTTTGTGAATTGAATAACAAATTAACGATGAAGAAAGACAAAAAAAAAATAGTAATAAATTCAAATTTGGGTGGAGAAGATAAAGATTAATGT
Source organism: Rosa rugosa (assembly GCF_958449725.1). Taxonomy (NCBI): domain Eukaryota; kingdom Viridiplantae; phylum Streptophyta; class Magnoliopsida; order Rosales; family Rosaceae; genus Rosa; species Rosa rugosa. The sequence continues at coordinate 12,573,564 of NC_084821.1, forward strand.
TATCCAATGAGAAATTAAGTGGTCTTTGTATTTAATTAATTACTTATATATTTATTTTTTCTTACATATTTAGATTTTAGAAAATTAATGTACTTATTAGTCATTGTACACTTGGGTAATATAGTCTTTCAATAATTCAAATGTTTGTAGGGTGAACGAAGAAAATGGTAGGGTGGCAATAGCCGCACCCATTAGAATTTTATGCTTAGGTCAAGCAATAAAATAAAAAGTAGCACTTAAATCCTCATATAGTCGTCCCAGCTGCGACCAGTTACTATCGCCACTCCTGCATAGTTGTTGCTATACAAGAAGAGAATCAGTTTCCACTAGAAGAAGTGCAAATAGGGCAACACATTTGATCGATGACTGCTTTTGCTATTTCTATGACTCATGAATTTTTTTATTTCTCTCCTCCTCCTTTCCTGCTAGCTGTGATTACAGCTGAGCAATGTCATGTGTAATTTGATCATTGATTATTAAAGTTTGACCTATTTGATTAAAAAAAAAAAAGCAATAAAATAAAAAGAATGAAAGTGATCAATTACCATACGCATTCACAAATTCAATATGAAAAAAATCATATCTAGCCACTTTTGTTCAATTCTTAAATGTGATTTGATAAAGTATCTCAATAGTGGATACGATTATAATTACATTTATATGTAACCGTAATTTTCGCTGTAACTCATTGTAAATGAATTAAGATTGAGTGCATGATTAAGCAATATAAAGAAAGGAATGATCAAGTACATGGTCAATAACCATCAGATTCACGCATTCAATATGATGAAATTGTATCTAGCCATTTTTGTACAATTATTTAAGTGTGATTTTAGAAAAAATCTCACTAGCGGATACGATTATAATTGGATTTGTATAATCTAACCGTAATTCTCGCAATAATCCACTATATATGAATTAGGATTGCTCGCAAAGTCAAGCAATAGAAACAAACAATCGAGTGATAGGAACCTCTAGCCGAGTCATTGCAAACTAAGAGAATTATGATACCCAATTCGATCCTAGGCAACCATTACATATGTCGGGATAGGGGTGGGCGTTTTCAACCGAGAGTCCGAGAAACCGGCTCGATCCGGACTGAAACCGACCATTCGGGTCGGTTTTCAAAGCTGATTTCCTCGGGTCGGGCTAAACCGAACCGATTAAAGTGTCATTCGGTTCGGTCTCGGTTTCAATGTTTGCAGAACCGATCCGGACCGATATTTGGTACATGTTTGCATTTCTGCATTTCTACTTGTTTAATTTCGACAGTTTTATGTTTAGTTTCTGCATTTCTGCATTTGTAGTTTGCAGTTTTGGTTAGGTTCTGCATTTCTGCATTTATACTTTACAGTTTTGCTTTCAATTCTGCATTTCTGCATTTTTATGTTTACAGTTTTGTTTAGTTTCTGCTTTACTGCTTTAGTTTGCAGTCTTTGAATCTGCAATTCTGCAGTTTGCAGCTCCAGTGAATCTGCATTTCTGCAGTTTGCAGCTCCAGTGAATCTGCAATTCTGCAGTTTGCATAGTTCTGGAAAAACAGTTTTCTTGGCCCGAAAAACCGAAACACCAGACCGATTGTGTTCGGGTCGGTTTCTCATCGGTTTCAACCTACTCAAAACACCGATCCGGACCGATCCGCCAGTGTCGGTTTCGGACTCGGTTTTCAGCTTTTTCGGACCGAACCGATCCGAACCCAGCCCTATGTCGGGATATTGTGAAGCTTTTTCAATCCCATGGCATTTTCTCTATTGTAAGATATATCATTTCTCTGAAGCACATGAACTTTTCTTTGTTTCTTACTCAGTCTTTTAAGGTTTATATCACCCTTTGGAGAACAATTTTTCTTTGTTTATGGGCTAACATCTATATTTTTGTTATTCTTTTCATCACAGCAAATCACACAAACTCTTTTGAAGCAGATTATGAGAAAGCTTCTATTTCAAATTACAATAATCGAATCACCGATTTACCAGATTATGGTAAGAATATCTTCATTTTTAATTTTTCCATCGCACAAATCATCATGCGAACTCTGAATATATAACAAAATAGTGATAAGTTATGCTACAATTACATTCAGTTTTACTCCTAATAATTTTCTTTACATCTACACCAAATTAAATACCTAATGTGAAATTGAATGTAATCGTAGTTCCATTATAAGAATCACACTACCGTTATCGTATATCTTGGATATTGTTCCCCCATTTGTGATTAAAATTTTTATTTCTGCGTGTCCAGGCTTTTTGATAAGCTAATGGCCCCAATTGTGCGGTAACGACTAACGAGGGGACAGCCTGCCAAGATGATTGATATCCTCTGGAGGTTTCATTCCCAGGTTGGCTAGCTAAGGGTCATGGAGCCTTGACTTCTTGGGTTGATGGAATGGCTTCTAATCACCAGGATACATGGAAAAATCCTAGTATACCAAATGAGTTCAAACACTAATTTGGTATATGGGCTTGGAGAGAAATGGTGTTCTGAGACCAATGCCTTCATTTTCACCATGGGATGAAGCCACCATTACATTATGTAATGGTGCGAGCTATGAGGTTTTTCAATTCTTGGAGAGTCCATTTTTAGCTTCTTGAAACCTGAACAAGAAAAGATAGAAGAGAAACGGACTTTCAGAAGCGGATGTTAGCCTCAGATATCCAACTAGTGGAAGCAGTCGATGCTGCTAAGCAACCAAGAAGAAACTCAAGGTAGCTATAGAGGGCTGTTCAACCGAATGTAAAAGCTCCAGGATTTCCTCCCAAATGACATAGGACGGAAGCGGCCGCCGCTAGATCTTAAAGATCAGTGCTTGTTGTAACCTTATGAAAGCTATGAATTTCATGGCATACATATAGACAAAGACAATGGATAAGAGAAAGATGTAGATGGTATCAGAGCAAGGTATCAGTGCAGGTTTTAAAAGGAATCAAATTAATAATATTTACATATCTTAATTTGGTTTATAAACTGTTATGGGTTTTAAATTAAGAAGGAAGGTTACTTAGAAAAACCAATTGATGCTACTCACTTATATCTGTTTGCAAAATTGTCTCGCTAAATGAGAAATGCAATGGAGATCCTCTTTGGCTCAACAAAATTCATAAAATGACATTAAAAATATGAATGACAGGAAGATTAATGTCATTTTCACTTATACACAGGGATGCATAATAATCTGCTTCAAAATTCAAACTTAAGCATCAACTACCAACTGACTGATAACATGGAAGCCATAGCCAACCTTGAGAGCAAATCGAGCTGGAAGACGAAGAAAATTACAGAGAAAACTGGAGTAAATTTTCTGATTCTTTTTCGATTAAGCAAGCTAGCTAAAACAAGTAAACACATAGAGTATTTATAGTTAGGACAGACCCTAACACTTATTACAGACTGTAAAATAGAAAATATCTAGAACGTTCCACATCAGCAGAAGACCGGTACATGCATGCCACATCATTGGTCAACAACTACTACACCATGCTGACTTTACGTTCAGGTTAACACCTCCCCTCAATCTCAATAGGGGAGACCACACTGAGATTGGAACAATGTGTTTTAAAGATAGGACTATGCAGACCTTTGGTAAAGACATCCGTAGTCTGATATTAAGTGGGAACGTACTGAAGGAGTAGATCTTGTCTTTGAACTCTTTCTCGCACAAAGTGAAAATCATTATCTAGATGCTTGATTCTAGAGTGAAACACATGATTTGAGCACAATGCAAGAGCAGATAAATTGTCACACTTTAACAAAGGTGGAGCAGGCACTATTAACTTTCAGGTCACATAACACATGTCTTATCCATGAAATTTCAGCAGCAGTGTTTGCTAAAGCTCTATATTCTGCTTCTGTTGAACTCCTTGAGACAGAACCTTGCTTCTTTGATTGCCAAGAAATAGGACAGTGACCTAGGTAAACAATAAAACCAGTAGTTGACCTTTTATGATTGATCTCACCAGCCCAATCAGCATCACAGAAAGCATTAATGTATGCCACACAATTTCCATATTTATCAAACAATCCCTTAGTCACGGTTAAACAAGTTGGTATTGCATTGAGCTTGAATCAGAAAAACCGTTAAACAAGTTGGTATTACATTGAGCTTGTACTTGGAAACATCAGTTTAGCTCTCGTATTCGGTTTGCCATTATTTTCTTTCGAGTATCAAAACAAAAACAAAAAAATGAAAAAAAAAAAGAAAAAAGAAAAAGAAAATGACAAAGATTGGTAATCGCAAAAACGCTGTCGTTTCCCGTTCAACGGGAAAAGCCAACCACACTAGTTATATAAGCACCATTGTTTGCTTCTGGGTTGTGTGTCTGTTCGACGTTTAGCATCTCTCTCTGGCCGAGAGATTCTTTGCGTTTCTCAAGCAATCCCAGCAAACTGTAAATCACTTCCCTTCAAATTACTTATTGTATTTTTTATTCTTCAGTCCCAATCATATCTTTCACTGCAAAACCCTAAGATTCTTTCTCAAATTTTTAATCTTTTTACAGGTTTAAGGTGGGCTAGGGTTTAGGGTCTTGAATCGGATTGGCAGATATTAGAGTAAATTCCCAGGTACCCAATTGATATCTTTTCCCTTAATTCAGCAATGTTTGGTTTGCTGAGAATTGTCAGGATCCGAAAGGAATTTAATTTGATCCCACAGTTGAAACTGTATTAATCTGAATTCAAGAACGAACATGGATTTTTTGATTTTGCTTTTTATCCTAAGGGTTTTCATTTTTTGCTTGCGTTGTTGATTGGGATTGCAAAATGGTAATTTTCAATGCGGTTGTTCATTTTTTTTTTTGATGAGGGTTTGTTGATTTTGAAGTGAAAAAGAGAGTGGCTTTTACCTGTTGCTTTGTGAAAAACACTTGGCTTTGTTGTGAAGTTAATTGTTTCGTGAATGCCAATTCGAAAATGATTGTTTTTACAAGGTGTCTAGGTGGATTATATTGATGCACTAAGCATGGGATTTGATAATGAATGCATACTGAACATCCAATCTCTTGCGGGGGAGTATTTTTGCCCGGTGTGTCGTCTTCTCGTCTACCCAAATGAAGCATTACAGTCACAGTGCACTCATCTATACTGTAAGCCGTGCTTGACATATGTCGTGAGCACTACCAAAGCGTGTCCATACGATGGCTACTTAGTGACAGAAGCCGATGCGAAGGTTCTGTGATCTATAACTGTGGTTGTAACTAAAACGTTTGATCTTTGTTGTGCGGTTGTTGATAAATTTTTTACTGTGACTTGATTGTGCAGCCCCTCGTTGAATCAAATAAAGCGCTCGCTGAAACCATAGGGAAAATAGCAGTTCATTGCCTGTATCACAGGAGTGGGTGCACATGGCAGGGGCCTTTATCTGATTGCACATCTCATTGTTCTGGTTGTGCCTTTGGAAATTCTCCTGTAGTCTGCAACAGGTGTGGAATCCAAATTGTGCATCGTCAAGTGCAGGAACACGCACAAAGTTGCCCTGTGAGCATTCCTTCTTTTCCTATTTTGCTTCAATTTTCTTACTGAAGGTATGAATTGTTCTCTAAAATTTGGAGTTTTGATTTTAGTTTTGTTTTTTGCTAAATGATAGGGTGTGCAGCCCCAAGCACAGCAGGCAGAGGGTGTTCCAGACACTTCAGCCTCTGGCACAGCTGCTACTGCCAATCAGAACCAGGCTGCCACTCAGACAGGTACAGTGACGTCTCAGACACAGGCTCCCCAAACTGCAAGTGCCACTATACCTGGAGCTGATTCGAATTCTCAGGCTCAAGCCGTTGTTCAAGCTGCTGCTCCGACTGCTGACCAGTGGTATCAGCAACAATATCAGCAGTACTACCAGCAGTATCCTGGATATGATCCATACCAACAACAGTATCAGCAGTACTATCCCTATCAGCAGCCAGCAATTCCACAACCACAGCAGCCTTTGCAGGCTAATCCACCCTATGGGACTGTTCAGCCTCAACCGCAGGCATACCTGCAACCTCCGCTCCTATCTCAACCTCAACCTCAACCACAGACCCAACCATCTCAATCTCAAGCTCAACCCCAACCACAAGTTCAGCCCCCAATTATGCAGGCTCCTATGGCTGCGCATACTCAAAACCAGACATCAGTCAATCAACAGCTTCAACTTCAGCCTGCTATGGCACCACATTCACAAATTCAAGCACAGTCTTACCCATCAGCTCATGGGCAGGCTCAACTTCCACCTCAAGCATATTTCCAAGTCCAAATGCCTCAATATCAGCAGCCACAAGTTCAGCAGCTTACACAGTCCCAGCTTCAACAGAATCCCCAACTTCACCCGTCTCAGCCCATGAATGCTACAGTCCAGTCCCAGACACAGCTCCCATCATCTAATTCATCGACTGGCAATCATTTGTTCCCTCAATCTCACCTTCCTCAACCAGTGCTCTCAGCAGCCTCCCAACAACGTACTATGCAGGTGCAATCTCAAGGAGTGCCCAACTCTCAGTCGCAAAACCATGTTCAGACTCAGATTCAGTTCCCTCAGCAACCCCTTTTGCGACCACCCCCGTTTCAAACAATAGTTCCAAACCAGCAGCAGACAGCCTTGTTGCCTTCATCTAACGTTATCTCTGCACAACAGCCTCCAGTTCACTCCTTTGCTCAACAATCTGGAATTCCTGTTCTCCAGCGCCCTGCAATGCAGCCAGTCCAACAGCTAAATCCTCAGCAATATTTCCACATACAACAGACACCCCCCACATTGTCGCAATTACGTCCCCAGGGCCAATCTCAATCATTCCCACAACATATTCGTGCCTCGAACCAGTCTCAGCAGAATGTTGTATTGTCTCAGGGCATGCAACATATTCAGCCCTCAAATCTTGTGGGACGGCCTATGATGCCAAGTCATGGAGTACTACCTCAGCCATATGCACAAACAGTAGGAGGAGTTCTGCCAAGACCAATGTATCCTGCTCTAAACCATCAATCTACAAATCAGAATAATATAGGCAGAACCAACAACCAAGTGCAACTGGGAGCAAATTCAAGACCAACAATGACCGCAAGGCCAGCAGAGAAAGAAGCTGAGTTACCCGCTAATAATGTTGCACAGAATTTGGGTGTATTGTCTGCTGTAGGTGCTGATTCCGAGGTTAAAACTGTGAAATCTGAGGTGGATATGAAGTCCATTGATGTTGGAAATAAACTTTCTTCTGAAGATAGAAGTTATCAGGGTAATACATCTGCCAAAGAGATTCCGGAGTCTAGGGGGATGTTGGGGGCGAATGGAGAGTCTGAAAGTAAGCCAACATTGAAGGAAGAGGGTGTAAATAGTACTTTGGAGGATTCAAGTAATGATAAATTGGGTGAACTTGTAGCTGAAGGTGCAAAAGATGGTCCCAGCAGTGGCATGAAACAGGGGGAGCGTAAAGAAATGCCATCAGAAGAAGCACAACTTCATGGAGTAAAGGATCAAAAATTGCAAAAAGATGCTAGTGGCACCGAGGAGGGTTCCCAAACTGTTTCTACTTCTTCAGCTCCTATAGGTCAAGTACAAGCTGGCGGCTTAATGCAACCTTCATATCCTGGTTCTGCTATACTCCAGCAAAGGCCAGGTGCACCTCCTTCGTTACAAGTGCCTTCTTCAGGGCCTCCACATCATATACCGGGTTCTGGACAACCCTTAATTCATGCAAGGCCTCAGGGACCTGGACATGTGCCTGGGCAGGCTTCTCATCTATCTGAGCACTTTCAATCACCTAGGGGAAACCTGGGATTTGCAGCATCATCTGCAAGTGCAAGTCAGCATGGGCCTTATAACCAAAGCCATGCGCCTCCTCATCCAGGGGCACCCAGAGGTCCACCATTTGGAGCACCCCCTAGTGCTTTTGATTTTCATGGGGGTATAATGGCCCGAGCAGCACCCCATGGCCATGAAGGTCAGAGGGGGGGTCAGCAGCGGCCGGCTTTTCAGATGGAACAGGGAGCAACTGGACAGCCATCCTCAAACATGCTCAGAATGAATGGAAATCCAGGCTTCGAATCCTTATCAACTCCCGGGTTGAGGGATGAAAGATTTAAGGCTTTGCCGGATGGGAGGTTGAATCCCTTCCCAGGAGACCCAACTCGTGTGATTAATCGATTAGGGTTTGAAGATGATCTCAAGCAATTCCCTAGGCCTTCTTATCTGGATTCTGAGCCTCTTCCAAAATTAGGGAGTTACTCCTCTAGAGCCTTCGATAGGAGACCTCTTGGAGTCAATTATGATACTCGTCTAAATTCAGATCCTGCAGCTGGCTCTGCTCCAAGGTTCCTTTCTCCCTATGGTCATGGTGGATTAATTCATGCCAATGATACAGGTGGTCACCCAGATTTTGGTGGACAGCGCCTTATGGATGGTTTGGCTCGACGAAGTCCAGTCAGAGATTACCCTGGCATCCCATCTCGTGGATTTAGGGGATTTGGCCCTGATGATTTTGATGGCAGGGATTTCCATCGATTTGGTGATCCGCTTGGCAGGGAATTCCATGAGAATAGGTTTCCTAATATGCACAGTCATTTTCATAGGGGTGAGTTTGAGGGTCCTGGTAATATGCGAATGGATGATCATATGAGGAGCGATTTGATTGGTCAAGGTGGTCACCCTGGTCATCTGCGGAGGGGAGATCATTTGGGTCCTCATAACTTGCCTGGTCATTTGCATTTGCGAGAGCATGTGGGTTTTGGTGTCCATCCTCGACATGCAGGGCCTGGGAGCTTTGAATCATTTATTGGCAACAGGGCAAGTCATCCACGTCTTGGCGAGCCTGGATTTAGGAGCAGCTTTTCACTTCAGAGATTTCCAAATGATGGAACTTATACAGTTAAGTAGTTACTTCAAGTCATTGGTATGTTTTGAATGTTATTTCTGTGAAGTGATACATGTCTGTATTAATATTGTATGTATTTAAAATGTCATTGGCTGTATTGTATTTGCTGTTTCCTTCAATATTTTGACACAATGATATTATCAGGGAGAGCTAGAGTCTTTTGATCACTCAAGGAAAAGGAAACCAGCCAGCATGGGATGGTGTCGTATCTGTAAAGTTGACTGCGAAACAGTTGAGGGCTTGGACGTGCATTCACAAACAAGGGAGCACCAGAGAATGGCTATGGAAATGGTACAAAGTATCAAGCAGAATGCCAAAAAGCAGAAATTGTAAGCTTTCTGTGCATCTTTTTTTTTCATTTTTCGATTACCTCTCTCTCTCTCTCTCTAATTTTGTTTTGCTTTATATTGCAGAACCTCTGGTGATCAGTCCTCGGTAGAGGATGCAAACAAGTCAAAGATTTCCAGTTTTGAGAGCCGGGTTGAAAAGCATTGATTGGTGATGGTGTGTTGCAAGTGGGGATCTTTTTGGTTGCATTTGGGTGGGGTCCTCTTAGTTTCTTTGGTTTTATTGCGATAGCAATATAGGTGATGCACCCTTCCATGCCTCTTTTTTCTTCTTTCGGGGTGGTTTATGCTAGCTTTGTCCTTTCAGGTTGCTGCCATGTTAATGGAGATGGTATTTGGAACTGAAGTTCAATGGCAGTTAAGTTTGTTGGTTTTTGACTTTCCAGCATTCTATTTTATCACTAGGATTGTTTGTGTTAACATTAGCATTATAAATTCAGAAGTTTCATATTGCTGTTACTTTCTTTTCCATATGGTGGTTGAGATGGCACTTGATTTATAGAGATTAAGATCTATGATTTACATCGTCTTATATGCTAAGTTCATTCAGGTGTTTAGGGCAACCATGTCACTTGTTTATTTATTATATTTTCCTCGACTTGGCTTAGCTAGTGGTTTTCTTCTGGGTTTAGAATCATCAGTGGTCATAATACTGCCCCTGTTTTTCACTCGAATGACGTTGAACCCACTAGTTAGGAGCTTGTCTTAATTGGAGAGTTCTTACTTCCTGAATCTACATATTCCTACACTTTTGCATCCCGTTTAAACCTAGTTTTTGTATTTCTTACTTGGAGCTTTTGTATTACACTGGAATAAACAGCCCGCGTAATTGTTCATTCTTTTTTCTTATAGAAAACGTAGCTGAGACGCATCAACTTATTGGCATCTTTCTTTTTGTCCAACTCGTTTATCAATCTGTTACTTTTGTTTCTTAGACTTATTATGTTGAAAAGGTGGAAATGTTCTTAATGTAATGGTTTTTAGAATGAGTGGATTCTGGAACGTTCATGACCTTTGACTATTTTAATGAGAAGTCGAGACGATGGAAGATGATAAAACCTCTCATGAATCCATGAATACTTAGCATGATAACTTTGCAGATGCTAGGCATTATCGCTAAACATTAAAACTCCCTATAATGTACTAAGCTTCTTCTTTATGGTATATAACTTTGTACTATCACCATTCTTTGTACTATCACCATTATTGACATTACATTAACAACATTGCCTATCAAGTTTTAATGTTTAGGCTGGCTGACTTGCTATCATGCATATTGTAGGTAGAGATATATATAGATTTAATTAGTCAACTTGATATTTGGTATTTAACTCATACAAAATAGAATTGACCATTTAAAGTAGATTAGTTATAAGTCATGTTATATTGTAATTGAAGAGATAAAAGAGGTTCTGTAAAGGGGATAAAAGTCGGCAACTAATAATTGTCAATATCTAGTAAGGAGTTGTTGCGAAGTCAATTATTGGAGAACATCTAAACTATGTAGATTATAGGGAATTTTGCATGTTAAATCCCCAAAAAAGTGAGGAAGAGTTTAAGGAGTTGGTGTATTCTAGAGACTGTTCCTGATTTCACTTGTACTACAGCACTGTATCCCATTTTGTTATCTATATCAGTCGCCTGTGAATCAACATTTCTTTTGCTCATAAATTGCACTATCAAACAGATATCGGTTCTACTTGTCTGAAGGTGGTGAACACAATTTAACTATATAAACTGTGAATGATAACTAATTCTTCAGCTTAGTTGTTGTGCTGACTAGTGATATTGGATAGGGAGGGTGCCTTCAACATAGGATCAATTAATTCTACTTTTTCTAGGGCAGACATATAAGCTGCTGTCTAGTTGCTGTAATCCACACTAGATAGAAAAAAGAGATGCATACATAAACAAGAAAGAGAAAGCAAGCAATAGGATTGGAGTTAGGTAGTGGATAGAGGAGTTATCGGGCAATGAAGCCCGATAATAGGCTAATAGCAATTTGATTTGTCTGCCACTAAAAAATTCTCTTAATAGGGTATGTACAGCAACCCATACATCTGAGCCGTAAGGATACATAAACAAAAGAGAGATAGAAAGCAATAGGATCATAATTAGACTGTTGTTAAAAAAGTTATACGGCAAAGAAACCTGATAATAGCAATATGATTTATCTGCGATTGAGAAACTCTCTTAATAGGTTATGTATATACTAGGTTACAGCAACCCTTGCATCGTAGCCCTAAGGATTACTTAAATAAAAGTCTTTTATCAGTCCTCACATGGCCTTCTTATGATCATTCAAAACAAAGTGGGAGCATAATTATCAACTACCAATTAACATAAAACATAAAAATCAACCAAGACAAATAACATTTAACTGAAAAGTGAACCCAAACCAGCTAGAACCTAAACCAAGTTTGCTACCTGGCTCCTTGTATATCCTCCTGCTTCTTACCTCGTAAGTGGAGGTTATTAGGTTTACATACAGTGAAGGCGTCCTGTGATACAGTTCATATGGAGTTCTATTTTTAAGTTGATGATATTTGCCTTTGCTGCTGACTTGAGCATCAATTTCATTAAACTATCATATCATTATTAAGCTTCTTTCATTGATTTTATGGTTAATTTATTTTTTGGTGCACTTTTTTTGTTCTTTTTTTTATTAATAGATCTTTTCAATTCGACCTGTCTTTTTTCGGCGAAGCAGACTTCATAAGGGCTGAAAGTTAGCAGAAAGGTTTACTCTGTCATCTGTTTTTTATGTGGTAAGATTGTTTTCAATCTACAGAATTTGTTTCTGCAGAATTTGCTTCTTAGTATTGATTTTACTAATTTGGTGATATGTTAGGGATTCTATCTGTTTCTACATATTTATGATTGAGTATACTGCTTTCCATCCCGCTCTAGGATAATGTTGGAAACCTAGTAGGCTTTTAACTCCTGTCTATCATCACTAGTCATACTAGATACTAGCTTTGAGAAGTGATAGGTTCGATTCTAAGATGTCTTCGATGGTTGGGAATCAAAATACCTCTTAACACGTTTTTTTAGTGAGTGTTTGAAGGCCATTTCTCTTGTATGATTTCAATTCTGTTGTTTTTGTTGCTTGGATGATGTCTCTATGTCAGTCTTTTAACCTATATGCAATCTTATGCTCTTTTGCTTTGACTGCAAATTCACTATCTTGGACTATGCAATCTTCTTGATTATTAACATCTTGAATGATACAAAACAACACCAAACAGATTGGTTTGGTATTGGTTTGTGCAATATCTTGGTCTAAGCAATCCTAAATTCTAGATTATCAATGCCTTAGATATTATGAATTAATGGGTTAAGGGAACCTAGATCCCCAACGTTAAATATTTCGTGAAAAATTCAAAATTTTTATTAGGCCATTTGTTTCTGATATAAGAAGGTAAATTGCTTCAAATCACATCATAATAATAATGGCTATAAACTTTGCCTTGGAGTTTTGAAAGTATCACTTATCAAAGAGTGATACATGTCAATAGATCTCAAATTGAAGTGTAGAATCTCTAGATCTCAAATTTAACAATAGAATCTTGGTTCAAAACCTTTCCTTGCTGCTTGTTATATATAATGCTCCTCTTGATGCTGAACTTTTTTATTATTATTATTTTTTTTTTTGCAAATATTCATTTTGTGTGTGATTATGGGGGAGCCTTTCTTGATGTTGGCATCCAATTCTGAAACTCTAATTATGATTATTTTGTTTACCGGGTTTGTGGCCCTTAGTTCATTTATTTATTATTTTTGTATGGTGTTTATGTGTAGACCTGTGACTAATGTTTCGATATCCAAATAGTCCCATTATCAGCCATTAAAAAAATGTTAAAAATAATGTTAGTATAGGAGATAAGCCTCATGGTTAAAATCCTTGATGGATCGTACTGAGTGGCCGATCAATAGCCCAAATGTGAAGAACACTTTTTATGATCATTCTCTTAAGAACAATACTCAAGGAAAAGAGCTATGGTGAACACTAGATTATTCAATAAGTTCCGGATGAAGTACACGGAGGGTTGAGGGGTAGCGATCTCTAAGTTCAAACCTATGAGTAGAAAATTATTGGCAACGAACAAAGTGGATAAATAATGTTCATAAAGACTACATAGGGATGCAGTAGCTGATAACATGGTTAATGGTTTACATGGGTTGGGTGGACATCGTGACTGATTGATTCCTTACTGTTAACGTCAAAATATAGATTGCTTACTGTTTTTGCAAGTGTAGCTAGCTTATTATTCAAGGGTGTCTGTGGGTCTCGGCGAGCTGTAATGAGACGGATCAGCTGTGGATGTTCCTTACCTTCGAAACTTAATCCCTTTCAAGGCCCCGCGCTTCTGCTGCAGCTTTAATACAATCATTTGTATCTGTATGTTTGTATGTATGTATGGGAATGATGTAATTGTGGCCTTCAACGACGGCCTTACTAGCAGTATCTCCATGAGATAAAACTTTTGAGTAAATAAATGAAATTATTTTTTCTGCAATGTATCTTATTTTATTTATTAGCCTTTTTTACTTTTACATATAAGGACGGCAAGAATTGCCTTTTACCCTCCAATTGGCTTACTCACTAGAACACTCTAAAGGTCGATATTCAAAGAGATTTGTAATTTTTGTAGTTTTAATTAGTCTGCTGAATTTAACAAATAAAAAATGTACCTGCCGGCATGGAATAGAAGTTAAACAATTGCGAGGCACTATCATATCTTATGTTGCTACTCTTGAGTCAAAATATGGTGAGAGTGACTCATTAGGGATCTATTCCGGTTGAGTGGGTAGGTGGATAAGGGCAAGTTCACCCGTTGGGTCACCAAGTCACCCACTATTCACTATTTTTTAGTGTTAATTTCGTGCCCTGGGTCACGATCACAGTGTATTTCGTGCCCTGGGTCACCCGGTACAGTGTTCTGGGTCACCATGGTGACCTGCACAGTGTATTTCGTGCCCTGGGTCACGAGCACAGTGTATTTCGTGACCCAGAGAATGAAAATATACACTAAAAAGCAGTGAATAGTAGGTGAGCCGGTGACCCAACGGATGAACTTGCTCTAATGGTACTAAGACCCTTGGTAAGTATTTGAGATGAAAACTCCTTCCACTAAATGCACCATTGCATTTTTAATGTATGCATACTTCCACCCAAGATGCGAACAACGCGACATTTTTTTTGAAAAGATCGATAAGTTGACTCATTACTGACTCACTAAATTCACGCATTTTCTTTCCGACTTCGCGTCTGGAGCCCATATAGCGAAAACCCAACGACTCAATTTTTACCTGGATAAAAACTCAAATGACCTAATTTTTACCTCAGTAATAAGGCTGGAAATTAGTTTTTACAAGTTGGGTTTAGAATCTTTTATAGAATGCGACCTCTACGCAACAACCCCTGTCCTGCCGCGCTGTACCAGATCAGAGGTCTCGCTTTTTCCCCCACGGAGCACGAGGTTTGTACAGGCTTTTAATCTCGCCAAACCAGATCGGCGGGGGCAATTCCGTCCTTTTCCCCCATCCCCAATCCGGATCGTAGACCAGTGGGTCAAATTGTGTCCAGCTGTCTCCGTAAATTCTAAAAATTCAAAATCGCCCTAGAGAGCGCAGACCGCCCCCAGCAAACCGTTCGTTCCCTCCCCCCGAACCTGACGTGGCGCACATCGAACCGTCCATTATCCCCTGGCATTTCAAAATTACACAGAAGCAAAACCCCAATATTAGAAAATTCAAATGGAGCCGTTATAGGGTTACAGCTCAGTCCCTCTATATAAAGGCCCCCCTCTTCCTCTTCGACCCTACTCAAAGTCTCTCATTTTTCGCCCTAGTCTCCTCTCTCACTTTCTCTCTCTAGATTTTCCGATTTCTCTCTTTCTCTCTCTACGAAAATGCGAGAGATTCTTCACATTCAGGGAGGCCAATGCGGCAACCAGATCGGAGCCAAGTTCTGGGAGGTCGTCTGCGCCGAGCACGGCATCGACCCAACCGGAAGGTACACCGGCGACTCCGAGCTTCAGCTTGAGAGGGTGAACGTCTACTACAACGAAGCCAGCGGCGGGAGGTATGTACCGCGCGCCGTCCTCATGGATCTGGAGCCTGGGACCATGGACAGCGTCAGATCTGGACTCTACGGTCAGATCTTCCGTCCTGATAACTTCGTCTTCGGTCAGTCTGGTGCGGGAAACAACTGGGCCAAAGGTCACTACACCGAGGGGGCTGAGTTGATCGATTCGGTTCTTGATGTGGTGCGAAAGGAGGCCGAGAACTGTGACTGCTTGCAAGGTATGAATCCGGTCTAACCAAACCCTAATTCTTCTTAGTTTACGTGTAAATCGAGTTGTATTGTATGGATTTGGTATATTAGAAAGTTTTGGTGAATAGAGATTGAAGAAAACCCTAATATTAGTGAAATGAAGTAGAAATGAAATGTAAATGCGGTGAGATTTTGGGGATCTGTTAATTTAAGTGTTTTGTTAGTTGATTGTGGTTTATTTTCATCAAAATTAAGTGGAAATGAAGTGAAATTGTTCATTTACATTGAAATGAAGTAAAAATGAAGTCAAACTTTGGGGATCTGTGTATTTAAGTGTTCTGGTAATTAATTGTTGTTTGTTTTCATGGATTTGAAGTGGAAATGAAGTGATATTTGGTGGATCTGATGACTGAAGTGATTGTTTGTTTGGTGCAGGGTTCCAGGTGTGCCATTCTTTGGGTGGTGGTACTGGATCTGGAATGGGAACACTTCTGATTTCAAAGATTAGGGAGGAGTACCCAGATCGGATGATGATGACCTTCTCTGTGTTCCCGTCTCCCAAGGTCTCAGATACTGTTGTGGAGCCTTACAATGCTACTTTGTCTGTTCATCAGCTTGTAGAGAACGCAGATGAGTGTATGGTGCTTGACAATGAGGCTCTCTATGACATTTGCTTCCGCACACTTAAACTCACTACCCCCAGCTGTAAGTTCATTCTCAGTCTCTACTTGGTTGTGGTTAATTATTGTGAAACTATTTGTATGCTTGAGTAACTGTGAATCTGAATTTGTGCCATCAATGTTCATGATTGATTTGTTCGATTAATTCTGTAAAAATTTGTGATTATATGCTTGATGTAATCTGGATCCAAGTGTGAGTTATACAATATTCTTTGTACATTGGTCATTTTATTAGTTGCATACTGGTCCCATCATGCTACTGAAATTTGATGTGAAGAGAATATAATTATTCATTTTAACCCTTTTGCTACCTGAAGGATTCATTTGTCAAGGGAGCAGTTAATAATAATTTGGATTATTTCTGTTTTGTGAAGCATGATTTGGTTGTGTGTGCCTTTGATTCCACATGGTTTGTCTCTTGTTACTACTGAAGTTGAAATTGTTGTTTTCATCTTGAGTCAAAACAAGTTTCTGTGAGCAATGAATGCTGACACTCTTTTCTGAATGGTCTCAATGATGTACTTTGTTTGGCTCGAGGCATAATTTGGTTGATCATGTGCTTAGTTCTGTGCAAGTTAAAAAATGAAGCTGAAATTGTTGTTTTCTTATTGAGTCGAAACAAGTTTCTGTGAGCAATGAATGCTGAAAAACTCTTTTCTGAATGATTAGTTGAGAATAATGTGTGCATGATGGTAGTTGTGTAAATTTTAGAGTTGATATCTTGAAAGGAATATGAGCTGACTACATTTTCTCTCTACTGTCATTTACAGTTGGTGATTTGAATCACTTGATCTCTGCAACAATGTCTGGGGTCACCTGCTGCCTAAGGTTCCCTGGACAGCTTAACTCTGATTTGCGCAAGCTTGCTGTTAACCTCATCCCCTTCCCTCGTCTTCACTTTTTCATGGTCGGTTTTGCTCCTCTGACCTCAAGAGGGTCTCAGCAGTACAGAGCTTTGACTGTCCCAGAACTCACCCAACAAATGTGGGATTCCAAGAACATGATGTGTGCTGCTGATCCCCGACATGGAAGGTACCTCACAGCATCAGCCATGTTCCGTGGTAAGATGAGCACCAAGGAAGTGGATGACCAGATGATGAATGTGCAGAACAAGAACTCTTCCTACTTTGTTGAGTGGATCCCCAACAACGTCAAGTCAACAGTCTGTGACATCCCACCAACTGGTCTCAAGATGGCATCAACTTTCATCGGAAACTCTACATCCATTCAAGAGATGTTCAGGAGGGTGAGTGAGCAGTTCACTGCTATGTTCAGGAGGAAGGCTTTCTTGCATTGGTACACTGGTGAAGGCATGGACGAGATGGAATTCACCGAAGCTGAGAGCAACATGAATGATCTGGTGTCAGAATATCAGCAGTACCAGGATGCCACCGCTGATGAGGACGAGTATGAAGATGAACAGGGAGAGTATGAGGAGGAAATGTAATTCTATTAAGCCCCTTCTTTTAATATCAAACTTCTAGTAGTAATCTTTTGTTTAGTATGTGAATGAATGCTGGTTGAGTTGAGGGGACAACTTTGAACATCAACTTCCAGTTGCTGCTTTTGCTGTAACTTGCTTATTTCGACATTGTGGTATTGAGATTTGCTTATCTAGCAGCTTTGATATATGATCTTTACTGGTTTGTGCAGCTTTTGGTTTTTACTTGTTCCTCTTTTGGTATCTGTTTAGCTGGCTTGCTTATATTCTCCCATTCTTATGATTTGTGCTTCTGCTTAAATTGAAATCATATATACTTGCTTCTCAACTTTGTTTCTCTTCACATTCCTATCAAATATAATTCACTGCTTCTGGTTCTAATCATCTAATGTGATGAGAAGAGTCACTTGTTTCTGCTTAAATTGAAATCATATATACTTGCTTCTCAACTTTGTTTCTCTTCACATTCCTATCAAATATAATTCACTGCTTCTGGTTCTAATCATCTAATGTGATGAGAAGAGTCACTTGTTTCTGATTTAACCCACTCACTCTAGATAACCGCAATCGCACCAATCTCTAGATTAGATCCAAGTCATCTAACATTGGGTTAAGAAATTATACACGAACTCCAAAAGTTGTAGCGAAATCGCAAACACTACTGGAATTTTTTATGTTCTAATCCGAAATTTGACATAACAAAAAATTGGAAGCCTGTAGTGTTGAAATTTACAATCCCAATTTGTTAGTGTTCCACCCATACCTTCTCTAGGTTTATCTTTTCGCCCCATCTCCCTCTTCCCTCATCTATCTTTTGCTTTAACAAACTTATTTCTTTCTAACATATGCTCGGACCTCTCAAATATAAAGATTCATTGTTTAAGTAAAAAAAATAAAAAAGCAAAGAAGATGTATTTGTAGTATTTGTCAAAATTTAAACATATGAGTTTCAATTTTTACGTCTTTGTCAAAATTTAAACGTTTAGTTACCGTCCGTTCCATCATCAAGATATTTCTAGTATTTTTTTTTTTTTTTTTTTTTGAATAAAGGGCTGGTGCAACTGCCCTCAAGCCTTGATTAATGAAACAGTCGAATACAAGGGGGGGGGGGGACATTGAGCCTAAACCCCTGATTACAATAGGCATTTAGAGTACATCCTGAAATAATATCATGAAACTATACTAAACACTTGTATTAATACATTAGGTTTGAAAATGTTCTATAATCTTCAAGGAAATTATTAGACATGATTGCCAAAAATAATTAATAACAAAGATGTGACTCTCTCTAATAAACATTGGGGTCCACATTATGTAATTTCTCCAGTTCCTTCATTTGGCTGGTGCATGGTCTATTACTCCACCCCATCACAAACGCAACGAAAATATCTTAATTAGGGACAGTTTTGCACAAAAAGAATAGCATACGGGGTCAATACCAATATAACAAAACTCACGGGGTCATACCGAAATAATACAAAACCCCTTTTAAAACCATTTTCGCCTCCTCCCAAAATCAAATCGGAGCCGTAAGCCAGAGAGTCGAAAATGGCGAGCAGTCTCGCACAGAGAGCAGTGACGGATCGAACAGTAGGGTTATTGAGGTTCACGTCGAGCTTCGTCAGAAGCTTCAGCACCGCTTCGCCAAACCCTACTGACGCCGCCGCCGATTCTTCTCCTCCGGTGGCCACTAAGCCGAAGAAGAGAAAGAAGAAGAACCTGTTCGAGGTGGCACAGTATCTGCCCAATTGGGGACTTGGGTACCACATGGCTAAGAGCCACTGGGTCGGCGTCTCGTATCAGATCACCAAAATCAATCTTTACAAGGTTTGTTTTATTGCTGGGTTTTGAGAAACGATTGGGATTTGAGATTGTTTTGAATGTTCTGGTTTTGGATTTGATTGATTGCGTGTAATGTGGGAGTGTGAGTTCGTTTAGCGGTTTCTGTATTGTTTAAGGGTTTAGGGTTTATGCTGGCTTTTTCAATTTTGACAGGATGGTAAGCATGGAAAGGCATGGGGAGTCGTTCATAAGGAAGGTGGGTTTTACATTTCATGGAATTAGTTTTATTTGCATTATTAGATAGGATTGGTTTCGATACTTATTTGATTTAAAAGTGTCTAGTGTGAAGAAGTGACTCAAGGGAATTATAATTGTCTACCAGTTGGTTGGTTTTGTTAGTCGAAGTAGCAGGGTCTACTCAATTAGGCTTACTACTCTGATCAATGTTTGTTTTCTGATGGGTTGTTCATGCCATTTTGATCCTCTATGCACCATTTGTGTGGTGGTGGCAGAATTTTGATAATTCACTTGTGGTATCGCTTAATAATTACGTTTGTTTGGAACAACATGTCCTGAATGGTTGGGAATTGGTGCGTCTAGGTTTTGGTCCAACGAATTGTTTAGGAAAATGGTTAGATATACTTGCATAGGAGATTGAACATGCGTCTTCCTGGTCAGAGTATGTTAAACTGTGATTGCGTGCATGCAACCTAGCTTTAATTATAGGTGAGAACTTTGTAATTGATAATGTGATATTGACACTCTATCTACCTCCCTAAGTGCTTGAACATATAGATGTGATGCATATATTCATGGATTACCTATATAAGAGGTTCCTTCTTTTTAGAGTCTTGATTCTTTATTTCTTTTAAAACTCTGTGTAGACTTGTAGTTGTGAAAAATCAGAACTGCTCAAATAATGTTCTATTGTGTTTTTTTTTTCCTGGGTTAGGCTTTGCTATGAAGTTAATATAATAGAATATGTTGCAGGCTTGCCAGCTGCAGATGCTCCCAAGAAAATAAGTGGAGTCCACAAGCGTGGTTGGAGGTACATTCCAAGCTTATCTAAGTCGACTGAAAGTGTTCCAAGTATGACTAAACCAACAGAAACTGCTCCAGCAACACCTGAAGTTCAACCAGCTTGATGCATTTCCTCCTTTTTAGGGATTGTGTTGCCTGATTTGTAATTCTCTGATGTTATTTTGAATTTCTTAGTTGTACCTCCATTGGGAGAATTTTGCTCAAATATGGTAGTTCTTAATTTCAAAAATCAGTTTGACTAGATTTGATACTCCACTGTAACATCCTTGTGTATTGAAGTTAGAATAAACTTTTCACTTTTTGGAATTTCAGCAATTCAAATGGAATTTTTTATCAAGAAAAAGATTGAGCATGACTGAGTTTGCTTTCTGAGTTCCCGGGTTGTATTCTTCTTGCATAGTATTTGAAAAATCTGCTTGCATTTCAGAGTGGTTGTTTTGTCAAAACCATGATAGCAGCCTTGATTTTGGAAGTTGCTCTTTTGGCTTTCCTCCACCCTTCCCCCTTTTAAGGGGAAAAAGGTACAATTAGTCTTCTGGTATGCATTCAACTAGGACACTGTCTGATTATCTTTTGAAATTAAAGTTGCTTCTATTGTATTGATAGTTGTGTTCATGTAGAACATATTTTTATTTATTTTTTGATTCACATGTAGAACATATATTGGCATGGTAAGAAAATGGTATTGTGTGATGTGACAGTGGCTTGCAGTTTCTTGTATCTGATACAGTAACTCGATTTTATTTGATGCTTTGTTGCAATTTTGGCTCATATCTCTTGTAACTTTGACAAGGCTAGTGAAGATGGGTAAATTGATTCTGTTAACTTGCATCCATCTTTCAACATCCAACATCAATTTGACATGGACACCCGTCAATTCAGTTTGTTTAGTTTCACTTTCAGATAGCATAGTTGCTGATGTTGAATGATTGGTGTGAGTTAACAGAATCAAAATTACCATTCTTTGCTGCAATCATGTGGGATTCTGTTGTTTTCCATCTATCACAATGAGGACCTTCCTTTTAGGACTTCAGATATGCATATGTTTGATGATTCTATCCAGGGTGGCTGCTTATGCTGGATAGTAAGTTTGAGTATTGATGTTTTCTGTTTAGTTTACTGTCATTTTCAGACCTTCCTTTTAGGACTTCAGATATGCATATGTATGATGATTCTATCCAGGGTGGCTGCTTATGCTGGATAGTAAGTTTGAGTATTGATGTTTTCTGTTTAGTTTACTGTTGTTTTCGGATCTAGGATGAGCATGTGTAGGTGATTGAATCCTGGGTGGCTGCTCATGCTGGATAGCAACTTGGGGTAGTAACATTTTCTGTTTAAGTTCAAATACAGTCATTTTCATGCTCTGTGGCAATACCATGACATGTCATTATTCAAAGGCTTGTTACTCACTCCTAGCTGCTCTGTGCAACTGATAATCTGCTTGAAAATCTTTCTAAGCAGAAGTTTGTAGTACTGATCATGTCATGCTTTCTATGTCAAATCCTTCATGGGGCTAACCCTCTGATCGTGTTATGATCATTCAGGTTTTATGTGCTTGCTTGTTTTGACATATAACCAAATGACAATGAGATTGTGAAGGAATATTCGCCTGAAAAGATTCATAAACCCTCATAACAGAAGTCTATTATTTGGTGATGGATAATGTTTCTACTGCGACTATAATGCAGTTCCTTCTTTAATATTTTTTTTTTGCAGATGGTTATCATTTAAATCTCTGCAGATTTAGTTGGTCCCTGTTTACCTATAAAAACTTGAAAGCAGACCAACCCTTGTGGCAATGATGCCAGATTATCTTACACCTATAAAAGCATCCGAAGAAACATTCAATAGTGGAAGATGGTCCTCATTGTTATTGTGATTTATAACTCGAAGAGCATGATTATCTGTATTCTGTAATAAGCCAATTATACTAATATTCTGTGAGAGGTCAAATCAGAATTGTAAGAAAAAGAAGAAAAGAAAGAGGTTCTTGTTCCAAATGCTTAAATTCCAGTTCTATCATGTCAAATAGATAAAAGCATTCAATGTTTTCGCTCTGGTTCTTGTTTTATGTAGGTGTATTTTTGCTAGGTTAAGGACTTAAGATATATCAATCATCTTGTTTGCCTGTAATTGATTGAAAGAGAACATGTATATTTATAGTTATAAAATGTGGTACCCCTGGGCTCACATTGGTTATCTTTTGGTCTATAACGACACTATGGATTTGTTGTCTGCTACTGTATTGTGGTTTATGTGAATTTTCTGATCCACATGAATTAAAATACAAATCAACTTAAAATAAAAAACATAAAGAAGAAAAGAAAGATGAGCAATTATTTCTATTTTCATTCGCATTTTTTTTGGTTATACCAGGATATCTCCTGCCTAATGCAAGGACTAATCCCTCGAGCCGGATTGGACCCCATTTTGGGAGGAAGCTCAAACACTCCAACGGAGAAAAATGTCTCATCAGTTTTCACTGTATTAAATGTTAGTTGCCGAAACAAGTGAAATTAAAGTTGGTCTTTCAAGTTTCAACATCGCAGAGACGTAGAGTAAAATGCTACATAGTCAGTAACTTATTGATAACTGATAAGTGAAGGTTTTGGAAAGGGTCACACACAAAAATTCTTTCTTTCCTTGTGTCACTATCAATGTGCCCACCCACAACTGGTAGCCATTAAAGACCTTGCAAGTCTTTCATTGTTTGACCTTTAATATTTCCCTGTACTCTGAGCTCTACCCTACCAGCCTCCTCATAATTCGTTCTATTATCTTTTCTGCTAAGCAGTCACCTCTTTCTTTTCTTTGTTTCTTGCATTTTTCTTTTTCAACAACAACATTGCTCGAAAACTGACACACATAAACACACACAAAGACAGTGATCGAGGTTGTGATCGAGACACTTTTAGACACAGACATTGATTTTTACATTAAAACACAGAAATCAAATGCCACCTACTCCATAACCCCACCCACATTATTCTCTTCACTTCAAAACCCCAAATGCTCTACTTCTTCTTCTTCTCCACTCAGATTTTCTGTCTGGGTTTTCACCAATGATGTTGGCTGTTGTTGAAGCTGTGCAGAGTCACAGGCATTTGGTGAGTGACGTGTCCGTTTCGGATGAGTCCACGTTTGATTCTTGTGGGTCGGATTGTTGTTCTTTGGAGGGTGTGGATTTGGAGAGTGGGGTTTTGGAGCTGAAGAATAAGGTGGTGGTGCATTTGAGTAAGGTTGAGAGAATTTGCAGAATTTGCCACTTGGGTTTTGAGGGTGGTGGGTTGGACTCTTCTGGGCTTCCAATTGACTTGGGATGTTCTTGCAAGGGTGATTTGGGTGCTGCTCATAAGCAATGTGCTGAGACTTGGTTCAAGATCAAGGGTGATACGTGAGTAAAGTTCTTGTCTTTATGTTAAATTCTTGGTTTTTGTTGCAGATTCTAGGCACCCATTTGCCCCTAATGAAGGGATTTGGCTTGTTTTTGGTGGAATTTTACTTCAATCATGAACCTTAGGACTATATTAAACTTTCTTTAGCTGAATTCTCAGTAGTCTCTGCATTGTGCATTTACTTACTAAACCATGATCTTACTATAAGAACCCTTTAGTTTTAAAGAATAATACCAAAAAATATCAGAACTTTGCTAGTCTTCTCTGAGTTTAGCTTATTCAAATGCATACTAATTTAGTAGTTTCCTTTCATGTAATACTCACCATTGTTCTTGCTCTTTTGTTACTTACTAGCAAGTTGAATGAGATGGAACTTATCTAGAATAGAAGGCATATCATAGCTATGTAGAAGAAGAAGAATCTTGTGGTCACTATTTGACCCATCCAACCTAAAGATATGGATCATTATGAGTAGTTTTCATGTTCACGTGATTAGTTTTTAGTGCAGACTGGAGAGTATGGGGTCCAATGCAAACTGATTGACTTGTCTATATGCTAGAGTGGAGCTCCATTAGTTGTCAAGAATTCTTTGCTCACATAACTCTCTGCCTGTGTTTAAAAGCTTCTGTTTTGTACTGGTCTGTCCATGTTTCTTATAAAGAACTAAATGTCATGATGCATTGAAGTTCAGAAGTTGAGTTTGCTTATGACAATGAAGAGATAGCTATATGTGGAGTTCCCCTCTTGCTTTCTTACTTATAACTCGGCAAGTGATAACTTTGCTGAAACGCTTAGATCTTGCATACTATATCATCTCCAGAAGAGAGGGAGGCACTGTTTGGTTAATAAATCAAACTGAACAGATCAACTTAACATGAACTGCTGACAAACAAGAGAATACTACTTTTAATGTGCCGAGTTGATGGATGAAAAGAAAATATCCAAATTCTGATAACAGGAAATGTAGCTTAATACGCTTGCATGAATTGAAAACACCATAAGGTAACCTTTAAATGGAGATGGTTAAGACTTGCTGTATTAGGCATTATATCTGTTATGTACATGAATAACCACGATTGAGTAATGGATATGCAGAGAAGGCATGCCAATTATTGTTTATTTTGGCCATCGTGAATGCTAATGGACTGACATGTTGATGACAGCACAATGATAGTTTTGTTGAATCACTTTTAGTATTTATAACATTCTCATCTTTACTGTTGAGTTTGTGTTGTTGACTATACAATCTACTATGGCTTGTGACTATGCCCATTGTATAAATCACCATAACCTGTCCTCTAGAACTAGCTTTCTTATCTCAATCGGTCTTGCATAATTGACTCCATTGAATTCATATTCTTGCTACATTGCCTACCTGACTCCATTGAATTCATATTCTACATAGTTTTGCTTCTATAGTTGACAAAAGTAGTTTCGTTTATTTTCAAGAATCTGCGAGATCTGTGGTGTCGTTGCATTTAACATAGTTGGTGAGCAGATCAACGAGGCAAATGGAGCCATCGCCCCAACATCCCCTTCAACACCAGCAGCAGCATCTGTGATCATGGTGGAAACCCGAACCATGTGGCATGGCCGCCGCATTATGAATTTCCTGCTTGCTTGCATGATCATTGCCTTTGTTATTTCATGGCTGTTCCACTTCAAAATACTATAATGAACACCACTAGGGAAAACAAAAGGGCTTTCCTGTATAAGTTAGAGCCCCAGTTCTCTTGGTGCTTTGTACTTCTACTTTGTCTCTGTACCCATTCCAACTTGGCCCTACATTCTTGTTTTGAGGGCCAATTCCAAATTTGTAGGTTATGTAATGTATAAAGGGTTCTGCTTGACTATCAAATAACAAGTTATATTATTTTTGGAGTAGTGGGTAAGAGGCTAAGAACCTGTTTTCCATCTTCATTCACCCAATGATGAGCTCAGCTAATTTGTGCATGTAATGTTAAACTTGTCTGTACAGGTGACCCCTATTGATTTCAAAGGTAAATTAAAGCATCTAATTCCATAAGTTACTCATCAATCATAAGAATCTCTCACAACTCTGCATGTAATTAGTGATAGACAATTATGTCTATCCATTACCCATCATCCTTAGTTCACAAGATTAATACTACTGTTCACAAGATTGTGACATTTAGTTGGACGTATATAAAGTTTTGTCGAAGAAATGGTATCTCATATTTACCGTAAAGCTGAGCGACCGTATAATGATTTGATCTAGTAACATAAGTCTGTTTGTGTGAGTGGAGGTAATGAATCGGAACATAACAAAAATTAAAAGAAAAAAATTGAAAGTAAAAAGTAGAAAACAAAAGAGGCAAATGTGAGCGGAAACCTGGCCACGCAAGTTGAACGAATGTGAATTAGATAAGGTCCTACACTCAATCATCCGCTTGTAAATGAAAAGAGCTTTATTTAAATTATGTCCTATCTCAAAGTGTGCTAACACTTTGTTACTATGTTTTTATTTATAAAAAAAACAGAGAGGCAATAAATCATGTGGGCCTGTGTGCACCAAAAGGGCAAAAGAGAGAGGGGCATAAATAATAAAAGAAAAAAGAATAATCAAATAACAGTGACTTGCTTTCCCGTCTACTCATATACACCCTAGATTCACTCCTAAAACCCTAAATCGTGTATATACCTCAATTACAACACTTCGGCTACAAACCAGAAATCTAAACCCCTCTAAATCCAGAGATACCAATCACAACACTTCGTATTCCATCTCACCCAGTAAGACTGCTGAAACCCTTTTCTGCCGTTCTGTTCACTTTTGGATTTGTTTTGAAGGACTCTGTGTAAATTAATTTGGGGTTTTTTTCAGGGTCCAATGGCTGCTAACAATGTTCCAGTGGGTTTGGACAAGGAACAGGTACATACCCTTTTCTTCATTGCTTTTAGTTTCTGTATCTCTGAATGTGAACAAGAATTCAGTGTGTCAAAGATTGGATTTTTATGTGTGCCAAAGATTGGATTTTGGGCAAGTTTTGGGATTTTGTGATTGAAATTCTTAGTGGGTATTGGGAATCTGTGTTTTCTGTGAATTTGGGTGCAATTAATTTTGGCATATTGTCTAATTGGTCAGTGATGACTGGGGTTTGATCTTAATGAAACAAAGGTATTTCCTGAGAGTTTAGAAGGCAACTGGTTCATTTTTAATCTTGGGGGTGGATTGGTCCCTTTTGCTATTGAGTTGTTGTCCTGGAACTCATGCATTTTAAATAATTGTGTGCAGATTTTTGGTATGGCAGAGAAGGAGATGGAGTACAGGGTTGAGTTATTTAACAAGTAAGTTTTCTGCCTTGTATTTTAGTTGATGTCACAAACTAGTAATTTGGTTTTTGCAAGGTGGTATTTTGAATTTGATTACTTTTCAATCTCAGCTCCAGTAGTTTGAGCAATTAGTTCAGGTGCTTTGCCATTCACATTGTCTTCCATTCATTCATTTATTTTGGCTTTTCACCCTTGCTTACTTCTGTTTCTATTAGATCTCTTACTTTATTTGATGAGCATACCTGATCGTTATACTATTTGCTTCAATAATACTTTCTGTACCTACACTTCTAGCATCTTTGGTTCAATCTGTGAGCATTGGAGTCTTTTTTCGCTGTTCTGTTATATACTTGCACTAAGCAAATCTATTACGTTTTGATTGTTCTTTGCTCCTGCAGTTAACCAGGTTTTGCTTATCCGTTTGCGTATTTGCTTTGTTTCAGGCTTACCCACACATGCTTCAACAAGTGTGTTGAGAAGAAGTATGTGAACTTTGTTTTTTTTCTCCTGATTTTATGGACCTTTCTGAAAGGTTTCAACATATTTTGTTTTGGATAATCAGTTCATACTGACATTAATAAACAAGTTGCCTTGTACAACCAGGTACAAGGAGTCTGAGCTAAATATGGGTGAAAACAGTTGCATTGATCGTTGTGTCTCAAAGTACTGGCAGGTAAGCTATCGAGGTGTTTTCTTATGGATTATTGGGTTAAGTTACAGCAAATTCGTACTTGCCCTTCAAGTATTTATATTTCTTCATTCATTCCTTATATTGGAATTTATCTTCAAACATTTGTTATCATCAAGTTGCAAGACTCTTGGGATCACCATTTATTGTCAGTAAAGTGTTTTTAAGTGTAACTGTTTCTTTTCTTTTTTTTTTTGGTTATAATGAAGTGATTCTTCTGATTGACAATTCAGCCACAAAAGAAAGTAATAAGCCCCCTGCATATTAATCTTCATACACTTCACACTTTTTGCTGCTGCATCTATACTTATGCACAAATCTAAGCTTCTTTTGTGTCTAAATGAAAAACTATTGTTTGCAGGTGACTAATCTAGTTGGCCAGCTGCTTGGTGCTGGTAGGCCTCCTATGTAAGATTTGGGCCTAGTCTACTAGGGACACACTCTTCATTCGATAATTGCTTGGCTGGGATTGGGGGATGTGGGACTGTAATTGTTCTCTTGTTATGTCTCTTTTGTTGTTGGGGCAGTTTTTGAGATATGCTGATGTTTTATTTCCATAATAGAATTGGAAATTAGTCTTCTGTTTCCTGAAATAATTGTTATTGTTTTTGACTGTCCTGTTGCACTTTAAAGTGTTTGGATGCTGCTACTATTTTGGCAGTAATGTTAAGCAAAAGTAGTACCAAGAATTATTTCTAGCTTGTTAATGGTTCAGCTCTGCCCATCCAAGTTTATAGTTAATAATACCCTGCTTTCTTGCTGGATTGTAGGAGTACCAAGTTATATTTTGTATGGTTCTCCCATTTATCTCATATAGACCATTTATACGTTTTGGCTTCCAAGGATTTTCCACTTTAAGTTCAAATCTTTGCGCAGGGAAAACTGATCAAGAAAAGAGAAAAGAACCAAAAAAAAAAAAAAAATAGAACTTGCCCTCATATTTTCATTTTGGTAATAGGCACCAAGTTATTTATCATAATTGTGATATGGTATTTTGTCTCATTTGCGGTTTACCACATAACTCGGTGTTGAGTTACGGTATCAAAATTTAAGAATTAATTTCAAATCTCTTGCTTTCTGTTTGGTCCTTGGAGTGAAACTGTTGAGAACCGCTTTGCTAATTCTATTTGGATTGGAAACACAATACTAAAGCAGTCAAGAATCAGAGTACTGATCTGAAATAGGTATTTTTCAATTTTGAGCTGGAGCATTATACATAAAGAAATGAAACATTTCCTTTTTTGAAGCCTTTAATCCGAGAAACTTTGAAACCAAGATAGATTATATCATCGTCCCATGATGAAATTTATTGAAAACACGTACCCTTGATTTGTATATTCAAAGAGCAATTGAAGATCAATGAAAACGATTATTGTTCCCTTATTCTTATTCCCGTACGTAGGGAGCTGTTAAAAAGACAAAAACAGGTACTGGAAGAGAAAATTGTTCAAAAAAAAAAAGTACACAGAGAAAAAGTAGACGAAGAACAGAAGTTGATCAAGTAGACACAGTAGTGATGGTACGTACTAGCCGCTAGCCAGCTAGTGTTGAAAGAACCAAGCCTTTCGATCAATCTTCGGCTCCCATCATCTTCCTAAACATGGTCACAAATTCAATGACCTTCTCTGCCTCTGGAATGACCTTGGCTACACTCTCCCTCTGCGAGCTCCTCTTGATCCAAGCTGAGAATTTGGGGCAATGATCTTCAAGCTTGAAGCTCCCGAACTTCTCATAAGCAGGGAACCAACTCGTCATGGCAATGCCTATGATGTCGACGAAACCGAAGGTATCACCATTAAAGAAATCCTTATCTCCCAAAGCGTTCTCTAGAGTCTTTATAATCTCAATGAAGTCCTTCTTACCAACCTCTACTGCTTCTCCTTTGCTCATAAAGATGGCTTTGCCCGCATCAAACACCTTCATGTGTATACAAGCGCTTCTTGAAGTTAGACACACAAGTATGAAATAAATAATCTAGAACTATATCCTAGGAAGTGTTTTTGCTCGGTATTCTTGAAGACGAAAAGACAGCAATTTTGTTGCTGAGAAAGCATTTGCTAGGCACTTCCCCAAAAAGCACTACAAGCTAATGACCTCAAGAACAGTATTTCATCTTTTGTCATCGACCAAATTAACTCAATACAAAAGCCGCATTTGGTTACATTTTAAAGCACTTTTAGAACTGTAAAACATGCTAAAGACGATTCACATTATTAAAGAATGGCACAAACCTTTTTGTCAATGTAGTCAGCCCAAAACCTTGCTTGAGCTCGACCGTAGGCACAAGGTGGGAGCAATGGTGAGGAAGACCAGGTTTCATCGATGTAGGCAACTATGATGGCGGACTCGGACACAGGTTTCGCATTGTGGAGCAACACAGGCACCTTGCCATGGGGGTTTGATGTAAGTAGAAGTTCACTCTTGCCTCCAAACAAATCCTCAGCCTGGCTTTCGTATGCAACACCCTTTTCTTCCAAAGCAATTTTCACCCTCATGCAGAAAGGGCTAATCCAACAGTCCAAAAGAATAACCTCTGCCTTCGACATCTTTGGTACGTACACTTCTCTCTTTATCTCTTCTGTACTTCTTCTTCGGTTTGTGATATCAAATGAGAAAGATGTAGAAATTTATAGGGAAATGAAGTCCGATGTTTTTCATGCCTTCGATGTTTTCTTGCTGTGGCCGTGGAAGAGAGTCTATGCTCTTCTTGTGAATTTCATAGTTTAATACTATGTCGACTTGTTTTGTGTGGTTTGAGCTTTGGAGACAACTATGGTCACACTAAGGCTTTGTCTTATAATGTGGAGTATCTAATTAGCCTTCTGGCGAGCGGGAAAAGAAAAGAATATCTGCCAGCCGGCTGATTGAGTACAATACTTGCCCTTTACAATGCTTCAAAACTCATTCCGCCAAAAAATTAGCTGCAGTTTCGTTACTTGAAGAAACGTACTCGAAAAATCGAATTGTTTGAATGATCTGATTCTTCCACAGAATAGGGGTTTAACTGGTTGCATTGTCATCATATACATACCAATTACTATCACCATCGAAATAAGTCAAATACAGCAACTTAATTTCCTTCACTCTCCAACTTTAGTGCCTTGAATTGGCAATTAAGTGTAGAGTGGAGTAACTGCTTGTACCGGATTTCTCTGATGCAGTTTCCATCTTTCCATATTTTTTGTGAAGGCAACTGACTTGTAGATGCTTTGGCAAATCAAGGGATAATTTCATCAGGTTTGACATGGTGGGACTTGCCACCGGATTCTGTTCTCTCCTTTTGTAATAGTAATTGGTTGGGGCTTTCCAACTTCGCTTCTGTTAGTTTTATCTGCTACTAGCGAGTTAAAGGTTTTTTAGTTTGTTTCGGCGGGATAAGGTTTATGTCTCTCCTGCTTTGGTGTACTCTTTTTTCTTTTCAATAAATTTCCCTCACGCTGTCGGGGTTTAAGTGGGGAAAAAAAAATCAGACTATACACAGAATTTCACACTTCGAAACTTATAATGACGCGCAATGATACTTTTTTTTTTTTTTTTGGCAAAGAAACATTACAAGAGAAACAAACAGGCCAAGAAGCCAACAGAAACAGAGGCTAAACGCCAGGAAAATAAAGACAGAAAAGAAAAGCTGGACAACAAACTCCAATCCAGCGCACCCTCAAAAAAGCAGAGCTAAGGGGGGGGACCAGCTGCATCATAAAGTAAAATGCGCATTAGGGAGGGAGGGGGATTGGAGTCCCAATCCACCGGGCACACCCTGCGCGAGGCCCACGCTGCCACAAGATCCGCAGCAGCGTTTGTCCTCCTACTGGTCCAACGCCAGTTTACACGGTTGAAGCTAGAAGCCTTCGTTCGGATGGTGGAAACAATCTGAGAAGTCGACCAGTCAACCGCAGACAAAGGATTTAAAAAAGCTGATATCAAAACCAAAGAGTCTGATTCCAACTGAAAAGAAGAAAGAGGTATAGAGGAGGCAAGGCTGAGGCCAAGATCAATAGCCATAGCTTCAGCAGCCAAGGAGGAGGAAGCAAAATTCGACTGGGACAAGCCTTTTACTAAAGTTCCAGTAGAGTCACGTAATAGAGCTGAGAGCCCACAAGAAAGAGTGGAAGAATCCCATGCCGCATCCGTGTTAATTTTCCAAGAGTGAACTGGAGGTGGAAGCCAATGAAAGGAATCCTCAGAGTTGCAAGGGCGGTGAATCTTTGGGCTGATGAAAGTAGGAATTGCCAGAAATTCCGATGAAGCTCTAAAAGCCCTCGACGCCACCGAAAGAGAATTTGGGGAGATATGATTGAACACACAATTACACCGTTCTTTCCAAATGAACCACAATAAGAAAACCACATGTGTAGTAAACTGCGAGTCTGTCATGCCAAGGCCACCATTTGAAAGGAACAACTCAGTAAGTCACCTGTCCAAAGAAGTGATGGTCTGAGAGTCAATTCTATAGGAGAGTGGGTGGGCAAACCAGGTACGCATGGCCCATGGGCATAACAAGAGAATGTGTTCAACTGTTTCCGGGTGAGCTTGACACAGCGGACACAAAGGAGATTGAGTCAAGTGTCTAGTGTGACGATTATGATTTGTAGCCAAGGCATTTGACAGAGCTCTCCAAAGGAAATGTTTCACTCTTGGAGTAGCTCGGACTTTCCATAGCCATATCCACACTTTGGAGTCAATAGAATGAGATTGATGAGGGTGAGAGGCAAGGTTATGTGAAGTACCAGAAACTTGAAGTGCATAGCCTGACTTGACCGAATAAACTCCTGAAGAAGTGGGAGCCCAAATTAGCTTGTCATGGTCGTTCTGGGTGCCAAAAGTGGTAGCTTGAATGGCATTGAAGATCTCCAAAGGAATGAAAGATGAAACCAGATCCAGGTTCCAAGAGTTGGATGATCTATCGATGACATGAGAGACACTCATCGAGTTCAATAAAGGGGCATTTTGGGGCCTGTATTGGAGGAGGTTACCAGAGGGGCATCTAGGGATCCAGTTATCCTTCCAGAAGTCAATTTGGGAGCCCGAACCAACCTGCCACATTCCTCCGCCCGTGATGAGACGCCTACCATCAAGGAGACTAGACCAAGCCCATGAAGGGGAAGAACCACGGGTGGCCTCAAGGAAAGAGGACTGAGGAAAATATCTACTTTTCAGAACTCTTACCCATAATGCACTCGGACTGGAAAGGATGCGCCAACCCTGCTTTGCAAGCAATGCAATGTTAAAATCAGCCAAATTCCGGAAACCCAAACCACCATTTGATTTTGGAATACCAAGAAAAGCCCAATTTTTCCAGTGCATACCCGGGGATGAAGCATTCCCCCACCAGAAATCAGCCAACACCGAGTTTATTTGATTTGAGAGCCCTGCTGGGAACTTGAAAACAGTCATTGGGTACATCGGGACTGCCATTGCAACGGATTTGATCAATATCTCCTTGCCTGCTTGAGATAGAGTTGACTTAGACCAACCCGAAATCTTCTGTAGTATGTTATCTTTAACATAAGCCAAAGCTGAGATCTTTGATCTGCCCCAAACTGTAGGGAGACCCAAGTATCGACCCGGGTTTGGGACCGATTTCATGTCCAGAACCAAGCTAATGAGTTTAGCAATCTGTGGTTGGGTGTTGGGCCTGAAAAAGAGAGTGGACTTTTGCTTGTTGATAGACTGACCTGAAGCACAGCAGTAGTGATGAATTGTATCAGACAACACCTCGCAATTTGACAAAGTGGCCTTGAGAAAGAAGATTGAGTCATCAGCAAAAAAGAGGTGGCTAACCAAAGGTCCATCAGTGTTAAGCTTGATAGCATCTAAAAGACCTGCATGACATATCTTTCTGATCATAGTAGATAGCACATCGTTGATAAACAGGAAGAGGAAGGGGGATAGTGGGTCACCTTGGCGTAAACCCCTTGTGGGTCTAAATTTCCTACCTGGAGAGCCATTGATCAAGAGAGTCATGGAAGTTGAAGTTACACAATTCATAACAAGGCGAACCCAGGTATGGTGGAACCCAAGTTTGAGTAGCACCAGCTCCAGAAAATTCCAATCCACTCGGTCATAAGCCTTGTTCATGTCAAGTTTGAGAGCAAATTCCCCCTGAATACCAGATTTCAAGAGTTTGAGGTGGTGGAACATCTCATGTGCGACCAAGATATTGTCCTGAATTTGGCGACCAGAGACAAAGGCCGACTGGTTTTCAGTAATTAGGACAGGCATAAAAGGAGTCAACCTGTTGGAGATGATCTTGGTTAAAATCTTGTAAGCAAAATTGCACAGAGCAATTGGGCGGAAATGTGAAGCTAGTTGGGGAGCTTCCACCTTTGGTATTAATGCAATGAAAGTGTTGTTGAATTGCTCAAGAATGGTCATTGATTCGTAGGATTGATGTGTTGCAGCAAGGACAACCTCCTTGACAATGTCCCAGTAAGTTTGGTAGAAGGAACCAGAGAAACCATCCGGGCCGGGAGCTTTGAGAGCTCCTAATTCAAAAACTGCTGCTTTAACCTCCTCAAGGGAAATAGAGGCCATCAGAGAATCATTCATCTCATCCGTGACCAACGGATCAACAAAGTCCAGAACAGTTTGGGTATGGTGAGTTGGTATGGCTGTGTACATATCCTTGAAATAGCTGTTGAGATGCAAGACAATAGAGTCCTCAATGTTTAACCACTGGCCAAAACCATTATTAAGCCGAAGAATTTTGTTCCGGCATCTGCGGAGTAAAGTGCTCTGATGGAAAAAATGAGTGTTAAGATCCCCATGGGCCAGCCAAGAGATTCGGGATCTTTGCTTCCAATAAACTTCTTCAAGAGTCCAGAGAGAAGCAATCTGATTAGTAGCAGTAAAGATATCCTCCTGAATTTCCCCCTGAATTTCATCCTGATCAGAATCCAAAAGGGATTGGATTCGATTGATATTTGAGCTGACCTGTTTGCCAAAGTTTGGGAAGGTTTTTTTGGCCCAAGAACCAAGGGAGGATTTGCAGCTCTGCAAATTTCTAGCCCAAGTCACACTAGCTGACGGAGGAAGACAGGGTTTCCAATTTTCTTGGACAATCTGATAGCTATCCGGGTGGAGAGTCCATAGATGCTCAAAACGAAAGAGAGGAGGATTAATCTTCTGAGCAGGAGCGGTGTCAACCAAAATTGGTCGGTGGTCAGAACCCAGTAAAGGAAGATGGAAGATTTGAGATCGGGGTTGATTAACAATCCAATAATTATTGCCCAAAGCACGGTCCAACCTTTCCTTGATGACCACCTTTCCATGCTGAAAACAGTACCAGGTAAATTCAGGTCCCTGGAAATGTAGATCAGTCAATTGTGAATGATTCAAGAAGTTTTGGAAGAGCATGATTCTCCACTGAGGTTGAGGGAGACCCCCCCACTTTTCGTGGAGCCAAAGGATCTCATTGAAGTCACCCAAGCACAACCAAGGGCCAATATGTGGAGAGAAGGCTGTGTAAAGAGAACGCCAGAATACATTTTTCTGATTAACATGGGGATTCCCATACATCCAAGAAAGATTACAAGAGAAAGCCTCCGATACAAAAGTTACAGAGGTATTAATAAAATTAACTGAACCGGAAATGCATGTAACATGGATAGAGTTGTCCCAAAAGAGAGCCAGGCCACCGCCATTGCTTGCTGAAGGATTTACCACAAAAACATGGTCAAAAAGCAGCTGTTTCTTCCAGAAATTAAGTACAGGCTCTTGTTGCCGAGTTTCCATAAGAAAAAGCATCGAGGGGGTATGGCGTTTTTTCAACCGCCGGAGATTTTTCCCAGTCAAGGCTGCCCCCAAGCCCTGACAATTCCAAGATAGAAGCCTCATGGTGACCCCGTGGCTGCATCTGGCCAGCCACCGGTGCCATGATCAAAAGCATGATCAGAATCAAAGATTGTAGTCCCCGAGGTAGAAGGAGCAGAGGGATCCTGATCTTCAGACACAAAAATCGGGGGACCAACAGGGTTTGTTTGGTCAGGGAGGATTTGCAGAGGATTTCTGACCTGATAGGGGTTGACAAAGTGCTGCAAGGAAGTCAACGGTGGAGCTGATGGCGGGGGGATCAGGGCCTGAAAAGAACTGAGACTCAGGTCCAAAGGTGGGATAGTTGCCTGGTAAGTCTCAGCCAGGATGATTTGTACGGCAAAAAGCCCTTTAGGAGTGGAGAGAGTCTCCCTGAGTATGGATTCAGATTGGTGAGGTGACATAACAGAGTCAACCAAAGTACCTCGCTTTCTCCCTCTTCCCCGACCTCCTCGGCTCCTATTGCGACCAGATCGGCCCCGGCCCCTAGCAGCAAGCAGATTCAGGGGCATATCCAATTCTGGATCAGGGATATCATCATTAGGGGAGTAAGGGGAAATAGGGATTCCTTGTAAGATTCCAACTGGTGTAGTGGGGATAGAGCTTGATTTTGTCTTTTTAGTGAGCCGGTCAGAGAGAAGAAAGGAATCATCAGTCTGACGTTTGAGACGAAGCTGATCCAGGAAAGAGGCAATACCAGTGACAACACCTTCCTGACTTGAAGTGGGGGACGAATTGGGAAGCGTTGGGGTTGTGTGAGTTGAAGGGGACCGGAAAGAGACTAGTTCCGTGGGGGTGTTTGGGAGATTATTTGTGTGGACGGACTGGTTGTAAGGGATGTCTGATTTTGTAGAGAAGTGGATGGGAGCAGGCCTGGATATATTCGTTTGATAGGCCTGAGGAAGCTGGGGTTGGGAAGGGTGGTGAGAAAGGGGAACAGAAGAGTGATCAGCCAAACCCAAAGTAGTATGATCAACAGAACTAACAGAGATGAAGTCCTTGAGGGAGTGATCAAAAACAAATTTTGTTAGGCCCATAGTTATCTCGCCATCAGGGCCCAAGGTTGGGAAGGTACAGAGGTCCAGTAAAGCACCATTATGCCTAACACCCTCAGGACTAGTGTTAATAATTGGGTCATCCTCCATAATTGCTTTTCCTTTACCTTTATCCCGGTCAGACATGTCAGAGCCCGACCCCCGACGGAGAGGATGGCCATGGATGGGGCACTCCGGATCAAAGGCAGGGAGCCCCGATATGATGATTGTTCCCCGGTTGGACTGATGTGACTGGGGTGATGTTGATTCAGCAACTTGAATGAGAGGGGTCATGACTGAGGGTGGGCCTGGGTATTGATATCTGTTTTGGCGGCTCTGAAAACACTGTCTCTGAAAGCGGTCCCAGCCGCGTTCTCCATCAGAGGGAATACGGTTTGGCCGTCGAGGGGTTGGAGAAAGCATCCAAGCCCCCAGCCTTTCAGCCCGTGGATGTCGGGAATGGGAGCAGAAACGCTCACTGTGGCCCATTCTTCCACAGTTGTAGCAGAAAAGGGAGATGCGTTCATACCTGAATTCCACCCACACAGGAGGGCGATTACCACTCCGGATCCAGACTCCGGGAGTGAGGGGATTACGAGTATTGATGCTGATTCTGAGCCTGAGGAACCCTCTCCAACCATTAATTGCATTTGGGTCTTCAACCTCAATTACAGATCCAGCAGTAGCTCCAATAAGATGAGCATTGGATCTGGTCATTTGGCCCAGAGGCAAGCCATGAGCTTGGATCCAGATTGAGAGGAGATGGACCTGAACATCTTCCAGCCGAGCTTCCAGAGGCCAAAGATGGACACAGATCGCATATCCCATCACCGACCACGGGCCCTTATCGAGGATTCGCTGACTACCTTCTCTGTCCATCGGAGTGATAGCAAAAGTCCGATTATCACGAATGGATTCGATATGAACTTCTCCAAAATCTGCCCAAGCACGGACCAGGATACGGATCACCGCAGCAACATTGAGGAATTTGTCGGCAATGACAAATCCCAGGAGAGTGAGAGGTTGCTCATCATCAGGAGCTTGTTGGTTGAGATCTAAATTTAGAACATGGTCATCTGGGTTGGGGTTTTCGGTATTGTTGGGGTTCATGGTGTTGAGTGAGAGAGGGTGTTTATGGGGAGATTGATGGAACAGATGGGAGGAGGAGGTAAATTGACTGTGATGAGAGGAGAATTTGCCTGAGAAGAAGAGGAGCATGATGTACTGGTATTTATAGTGTTGGGAAGATGTAGGGAATAGGATGCAATCTGGAGAAGAAGAATCGGGATGAGATGGTAAGGTGGGAGGTGACAGAGAGGCCATCCCAATGGAGAGGGCAGGTGGCTGGGGGTGTCCGCAAGTGATTGTTGATCAGAGAGAGGAGGTGTCCGCTGGGGTTAAAGTAGAGTGATAGAGTGGGTGGTGCTAGATCAGTGAAAAACCGATGGTGGAGATGATTGTTTGCAGGTGTTAAAGTAGAGTCATTGAGTGGTTTAGAGTGGGTGATGCTAGATCAGTGATAAACCGATGGTAGGTGGATGAATGTAATGCAGGCAGCAGTATGAATATGGCTGGTGACTTAAGTTGTTTAGAGCGGTGGTGATGGGTAACGACGGTGGTGGAAATGACAGGTGCTGGTGGTGGAGTAGAAACTTGGAAGAGTGTTGATGTTGGATAATTGTGGACGGTGGAGATGACAGGTACTGGTGGTGGAGTGAAAACTTGGAAGAGTGGTGATGTTTGGTAATTGGGTCAGTGGAGATGACAGGTTCTGGTGGTGGTGGAGTAACAACTTGGAAGAGTGCCGAGAATGGGCGGTGGGGGTTGGTGATTAACCAAAAGAAGGAACCAAGTCCTGGGAACCACTATGGGCAAGTGGAAGAGGAAATCCCTATTCTAGAGAGAGATGCTCCCAACTTAGAGAGAGAAGTTTACGTACCAACATTTTCCCTTACCAGACTACGCGCAATGATACTTTGAATCATATTACTTCCACAACGTTATGTCAAAGAAGGGAATTTCCAATACAAAACTAGTGAGTCCTATAGACTTCTGTTTTGCTCCGCGAAACTCGGATCGCTCGGCGTCTAAAGGTTGCAACTTTCTTCTTGTTCGGCGGCACTCATGGTTGGCGTTTGGTCCGCCTCGCTGATCAGGGGCTGCTGCCGGACGGGAATTTGAATACTACATGCTGGGCCTGAGTTTGGGCCTCTTGTCTTGGGGCTGCCCTCTTGGGCTGAGTGATTTGGGTTGGAGTTTTTGCCTTAGTCCTTTTTATGTTTTAGTAAGTCTAGTTACAATAATTCCCTTTGTTTTAGGGAACTCTATTGCTTTTGTTTTTAGGGCAAGTATAAGTTTTATTTTTAGGCTTGCTTATTTACTATGTTATTTCATAGTCTGTAGGCTTGCTTAAATAAGTGAGCATGAGTACCGTCAAATGATCGGACCTAATCTATGTATCGCTGTGGTTTTCCACAAACTCTTTATCTACCCAGAGATGGTAGAGGGAGGATATGTAATGGTCCTTTTTGGCATGAGTATTAATATATATCGACAATATCAAAAAGAAGGGAATTTCCATGTGTAGTTTCTTGTTTTTTTTATTTTTATCTCTTTTAAAGTCCAAAGCCTCTCATTAATAATGCTATTCAAAAGCAGGAAGACATATTTGGCCACTCTATATAACCTTAACAGTAACAATATGAACATCTTGGTGATAACTAAACATTAACGGGCATATTGATGGATCATAAGAGCAAGTGCACCAGTAGTCAAGAAAAGGCAAAGTCGAGAAGTCAAGAATTCGACCAGTCAAGTTACTATTCACTGCCACTGGACATGGGTTTGCACCCGTTTTTTTTCTTGCCCGGTCAAGACTATTCATCATTTTCACTGTTTAATTGGGATTCTCTTCTTAATTGAAACCAAGGGCTGGGATTAATTGACCGTTGCTTTCATCTTTACTGTTCACCCCACAGCTTCTGCCACGCGTCCTCTCTGCAGCTTCCAACACAGCCGCTAGGCGACAAAATTTCCAACACAGCCGGTCAGCAAATGCGGCTGCTGCTCTCTCATTCGTGCGTCTCCTCCACGCGCAAAGCCCTCCTCGTCTCTCTCTGCTTTTATGTCGCTGACGTCAGCCAACTTGCATGCTTTCCTGAGGTGGCAGCCGGGCATGCTGGGTCAAGGTTTTAGTCAGGCTGTTGCCTTTTTCTTTGACCTCAGGCAAGAAAAGCCAAGGTTTGCCTGGGCAAGAATCCACCGCTGCATTTGCTTTTCTCCCATGGCCGGTCACCACATCAGATTTTTCTTGACTATGACCAGTCAAGTTCCTTCCGCTGGACTTGCTCTAAGCCAACTATTATTTAATTTCGGTTCCCTCCACAAAATTTATAGTACCGCAAATCATAAAACTTCTATAGTCCAAAAGTTGAGAAACTTAGAAACTTAAATCATATAGTACCATTATCTGAATATACCAGAGGAAACAAACAAGTAATTCGACTTTTGTTCAACTCCAGACTCCTATATATAATCCAAGACCAAATAAAGAGGGAATTGGCAAAACTATATATAGTGGTTTAGACGAAAGAAGGGGATTGTTGAAACACCTACACACTATCAGCTTTTTTGTTTTGAATGGCTTCCAACAATGCGCCTTCTTTCAGCATTTCCTGCGCATCATTATCCATCCCTAGGATCTTTAGGGCAACCGATTGAAGATAGAAGGCAGTGGGCCATACATGGTGTAGTTCGAGGGCTTTCATACAATCTATAAGTGCTTCTTTTGCCCTGTCAGTGATCAAGTAACAAAAGCAACGTCTAACAAACACGGTTTGCGATTCCAAGCTCCAACTATCAATGAACTGCAATTAAACGCAAGAAATGATGAAATCAAAACAGAAAAGATTTCACAGCTCCTTTACAGGATTCAGTGATTGAATTTGAGTCCTATACAGTGAGCATTGCATCAAGTATACAGTAAAAGATATGCTTCAGAAAGAACATAATAATCAATAGTCGATCATATTCTATCCTCCTCTCTATTGATGCCCTATGCATAATATCAGGCCGGTGATTATCATTGTTAAACATTTGAGTCATGAGATCGAAGTCATAACTTTTTATTTGTAGGAAATTAGGAATGCCATGCCAAAATATTATGTCAGCAATGCTTTCAACTACATTAACTTGATTACAGAAGCTATGATGAAAATAATTTCTATCGTTAAATCCCTTACTTCAGTATAGGGACCTATTGCTTTCCCGAAGTCTTTATCTCTAAAAGCAGCATCTCCCTGCTGCCTAGAATTTAGTGCCTTCTTCATTGCATCTGTCTACAAATCGAAAGAAGGCTGCAAGGGCAGTGCAATAATCAACATTCACCATAGAAAGTGTGATAATAAACATGGATCGATGAGACTTAAAGTTGAAGAAAAAAAAAAAAAAACAAAAAAAAAAGGGTAATATATAGTTGCAATATATATAGAAAAGCTAATCCTTTCTCACTTGGCAGGTGTCACAAAGTAGAGAATATCAACATTTACTATAGAAAGAGTGATTATAAACATAGATCAGACTTAAAATTGAAGAACTAAAGAAAAAAGGGTAATAGTTGCAATATAGAAAAGGCGAAAAGCTAATCTATATTTTCTCACTTGGCAGATGTCATCAAGTAGAGAATATATGTAAGTGTTAGGATTGAGGGCAACTAACTTCCTTCTTAACGTCAGCTTTGTATCCAGTCATCTCCAATATTTCATGAATTGCAGTAAGATCCAATTTCGAGCAAGCTTCACCTAGAGGTGACAACTGTTTCGGAGGCACATTCCCATGTGGAATATCCATCAAAACGTGTGATGGAACCTGCAAAAACACTACATGAGATGATATACGGGAACCTTCCTGGTACCTTAATGCAGCAGTAATGCAAATCGTCTTTGCAAAATAGAGGCAGATAAATCAAATTCCAAGGCATACACGAGCATGATCAGTATAGGATACACAAAGTTGGGATACCTCTGTTTCTCTCTGAAGAGGAATGAGGGCAGTCACAAGAGACTTGGGATTTGGTCTCTTACAAGGATCAAACTACAAGCATTGTGAAGCTAACCGCAGCAGCTCAGTTCCATCATCATTTGAGAAATGACCCACCAAGCTTGAGTCCATCAGCATCAGGAAATTTTGATCGCGTATTAGTTCAACAGCCTTCCAGAAAAGAAAGTCCAAAATTTAGTTAGAAACTTCTTAATATGATAGATCGGTTTAAAAGAAATTGTAATTACAACCCAAATCTTGAATATTTAAAGCAATTATTTGATCAGGAAATGGTGAGAGTGAGCAACTTAGCTTAAAGGAAAGGAAAGTTACATGGTTTGCTGGGGTATGTCTGCCTCTAAGCAGATCAAGCAGTAAGGTCCCAAAGTTGTAAATCAAACTTTCTGGCATCACTCTTCCTGCCAAATCGAAAGATATATCCATTAAGCTAGTCATCCAATCCGAATGCCTCAACTGATCGAGGTCCCTTGGAATTCATTTTAGTCTCAGCAAGATGAAATATACAATAAATACGGTAGCACTCTCGTTTTCAAAACTCATATAAGGCATGTAGGCCACTAGGAGGTAGTCAAAGCTATCTGCAAAAGAGAACATGAGCAAGGTAAAACATGTAGGCATCCCAAGTTCCCAACTAGGAGGTAGTCAAATACTTTTTCCATCCAGTGATTCTGTGTAAAAGACAACTTTTGCTAAACAACCAAACACAGTTTTTCACTCTGGAGCTAGATGACGGTTTAGAATATAGATGGGAAGACATCATAGATAAGAGTAATAAGACAATCTATGACTCATATAATTGACTTTTGCTCTGTATTTGCTGAAGCAAAAAAGATTGTAATATACCTGTCCGCAGTGGCGGACCCAGAACTTTATTTGTCTGGGGCCGTGAAAAAAAAAAAAAAAATTAAACAATAAACTTGAAAACAATTTGTTGTTTATCGTAACAATTCAAATGAGTACTTAGCAAAAAATTCTTAACAAAAAAAAAAAAAAACAATTGGAGCCTGGTTTAATCACGTGTTGGTCATATAACTAATATTATTTTGGTTACTCTGAGGTCATATGCCTTTAGTCTCATTCTTTTATTAAATGTTTCAGTTTCTTTTTCATTTAATTGCACCCTGTCCCATAAAAAGCCTGTTAGGCTGCTACACGTTTGACACTAATTTCATCTATATGAATTATCAATTGTATATATGTTATTAAAATATTAGGCTAAGACGCTAAGGGGGGGCTTATATGTTAACATTTGTCTCCTAGCTTAATTAGATTATCAATGAAGTACATTGTGCACAAAATTTGAGTGGGCGCATATGCCCCCACTTGACCCCCCCTCGGTCCGCCATTGCCTGTCCGTGTGTATTCTGGAGGGTAAGCCGGGGTGGAGCTATAGCTCTTGCCATCTCTGCTATTCTTCGTAAGGCGTGGCCAAAGCAGGACAGTCTGGGGTTTCCTTTCTGTCAAGTGCAGACTGAGTACTGTGAGGAACATACGGCGAACAAAAGACTTACCTACAAGGCTACAACTCTACAAGTCTACATCGTAAAGAGAAAAAGGCCCCAATTACCTGATCAAACAGGACTCTAGAAGAATTAAGATCATAGTACAATGGCCGTCCTTTGCTGCTGCAATACACCAAAGCTTGTGCCAGATGCAGAGCCACTCGCAACCTCATAGCCCCTTTCATGGGGATGGGGTGGGACTCCCCTAGACAAGTTCAATACAAGTTATATTTTATTTATTTATTTATTTTTTTTTTTTTTTGAGAATGTGAACCTATCACTTTATAGGGCACAATTTTTAAATTTCATCTGGGCTTTCGAAACCTCAGAGCCAGCCTCTTCAAGTGAGTCTCACGGACTATATGTGGAGGTGAACTTACTATACAGATGCTTAGAGAGAGTTTGATTAGGCATGAACTCTGCCACAAGCAATCTCTCATTTCCATGACAGCAACACCCAATCAAATTCGCCCGAAGCTCGTTGTTTAGCCTCCCGACAGCTGTAGACTCCTCCTGTATATCACCACACCCATTATTTTCATTTTTCAACTCGATTGTTTTCTTAAAAAGATCACACACACACGAAACAAAAAGAGGAAATTAAGCAAACTTGTCCATACAAGAAATTGGTACGAATCAGGCCAAGCTGAGTACGTGAAACGCTTGACAGCCACCCAACGGCCGTCTTTGAGCTTGCCTCTGTACACCACATTGGGAGATTTCTCTCCATTTGCCGAAACAATGTTCTCCGGCAAGAAGTCCTCCGTGGCAGCTTCTAGGTCGCTCATGGTGAACTTAGGCAGCGAGTAGTACATCACGTCGCTCCCATTCTCTGCATGCATCTTAGGATGGGTAAAAAATAGTTGGAATTTTCAACAGTAAACACGTGCAGCAGTAAGTAAAGTAAAGTAAAGTAGAGCCTCACCTAGCTCTGCCGGGGAGTCGTTGTGATTGGATGGCCGAAAGCAAAGAGAGAATATTCCGGCACCCATTAATGTGGCAGATAAATCAAATTCTTACAGAGAGATTGTATATGCGTGTTGTTCCTCTCCCTCTCCCTCTCCGAAAAAGTTTGGCACTCTTTCCAGTGGAGTGAGTGATAAAAGGGGTGGCGCTTCTAGAAAAGCAGGTCCTTTCACGCGGATGCATTCTGTGTAAATACATTGAAATA
This sequence comes from Rosa rugosa, assembly GCF_958449725.1. Lineage (NCBI taxonomy): Eukaryota > Viridiplantae > Streptophyta > Magnoliopsida > Rosales > Rosaceae > Rosa > Rosa rugosa. The sequence continues at coordinate 12,617,926 of NC_084821.1, forward strand.
CACACGGAAATCTGTGTGTATAGACAGTTTCACACAGTACAACCACAGATTCGGACTGATGATGCTTCATGGAGAAATAAAAAAAGTAAAAAACACTAGGCATGCTGAATCATAACTCGCATACTGTCCAAAAAATGATGTTATTCAAGCACACCTTATATATGATGATGTACTTTGTGATATGATTACAGAATAGAAAACAAAACAAAAATTTGACTTCCGAAACCAGCATTTTGATCTTTATTTGGTGCTGAAGAGTAGCACTAGAATCGATCCCATAGTGGGAATTAAGCTTTATATCTTTTGTCTTCCAAGGATAGAGTTTCCAACGCGTCATCATACAGCCGTAGGCTCTTCAGGGCAGCTGCTATAGTACGGTTGAAGACTAGAAGGCAGCAGGGACATAGCCATAGCAAGGGCTATAGCCCAAGGGAGATTTAGCCCAAAAAATTGCTAAGTATAGCTATCAGCTAAAAAAAAAATTATACAAGTCCATCAGTCCATCGAGGAGACTACTCGTCATTAGAGAGTAGGTCTGATCGTCTGAGAATCATTCCAGTAGACAGTAGTCCCGCTGCCGCGACTCCCTCAGTCCCTTAGTTGCTGAAACCTCTAAGCACTTCGTGGATTCCACTCCGACTTTTGTGATTTCTGAGATCGAGGAAGTCAATTGTAAATTTGTGATGTGGAGATCTCTGAGGTTAGCTTGAATGAATTCAATCCGATTTCAAAATTGATTTTCACTTTTTCTTTATCATATTATGTTTGGCTAAAACTAGACCTATGTATAATTTGTTGCTTCAATTATATTTCCATAAGTGTTGTTGTTGTAAAGTTTCTGATGCATTCATAACCTGCACCTTTAGTTATTGAGAAAACACCGACGGTTCTTTGAAAATTGGAAGGGAGCACTGGAGTAGTGGGGATTTTATCTCTTCAAGTCTTCATCTTGTGAGTTTAATTAATTTGGTCCTAATCTTCTCTTAATACTGCAAAGGCCTTGATGCATTTATATAATTATATATATATTGAAGGGTTTTTGTCCATTTACCCCATTTTTAGAGATTTTTTTCCCACGTACCCCATTAAGTTTTTTTAATTCCCTCTTACCCAAAACACTCTAAGGAGGTCTTCCTTAATAGCCCATTAAGATTTTTTTTTTTTAATATCATTTTACCCTCACCCATTTATTACTTAGAGAGAGAGAGAGAGAGAATGGAAGAGAGAGAAACCATAGAGACTTCATCGGAGCCCGGTCACCGGTCGCCGGAATCCGGTCACCGGCTGCCGGCCACCGGAATTTTTTGAAAATCTCACCGGAAAGGTTTATTGCCCCCAATAGACATCTATTGCCCCGCAATAGAAGGGCAATAGAGGTCTATTGCCCCCCCAATAGACGTCTATTGCCCTCCAATAGGACTGTCAGTCGCCAGAATGGAAATTAATCTCCTTAAATTTAGACAAATAAAACTTTGATTAAAGAAAAAAGGAGGAGATTACATCAATTCAAAACGTCTATTGCCCCCCAATAGGCGCCTATTGCCCCTCAATAGAACTTTTGGTAGCCGGAATGGGAACTAATATTCCTAAAATTAGACAGTTAAAACTTTGATTAAAGAAAAAAATGAAGAGATTATATCAATTTAAAAACGTCTATTGCCCCCAATAGCCCTGTATTACCCTCCGGATAAAACTTTTTTTTTTCTTTTTTCTCTCTTTCTGGGCCTTCTGCCCCATTTTACCTTAAAAAAAAAAAAAAAAAAAAGAGGCAGAACAACATTTTTCGTGAGCTCTGATCCTAAGCAAAGCACGGACCAGAAACCCCAAACCCGACCCAATCCCCCACCACTCTCCTCCATCTGGCTTTCAACCAGGACCACACCTGCTTCTCCGCCGCCACCGACTCCGGCTTCCGCGTCTACACATGCGACCCCTTCCGCCGCTGCCACTGCGACCCCTCCGATCCACGACACGGCGTCAGATTCGTCCAGATGCTATTCCACTGCCACTACTTCGTCGTCCTCAACGGCGGACCCAACTAGTTCTGCCCGCCCAACAAGGTCACGATCTACGACGACCGTCAATCCCACTGCCTTAGCGAGCTATTCCGATGACATGAGGAACTGTTTCTGAGAGAGAGAGAGAGAGAGAGAGAGTGAGTGAGTGGCCGGTGATTTTGCACAGAGAGAGGGGAGAGAGATGAGAGAGTGGCATAGTTTGAGATTGTTTAATTAGGGTGAGGGTATATTTGTCATTGTACTATAAATGGGTTAGTGGGAATAAAAATCTGTTGGTAGGGTAAGTGGGATAAATTTAGTTTATTTTGGTGCTTTGGGTCAAGAACCCTATATTGAACTATTGATAGTCCCCTACTCTTTCGGAGTTAGGGTTGGAGAGTTTTAGGGTTTGCCTTAGTCTGGGTTGCATAGTGCCGCCGGTTTCTGCACAACGTGGGCTTCTCCGACGTGCATGTGGGGTCTTCTTCGCCTTGTGCAGAGGGTGTGGCTGGTGTTCGAGGGAGTGTTGGTACAAATGGAGGAGGTAGTGGACGACTTTAGTCGTCGCCTAGCTATTCAGGATGATGACGATCTGGAAGTAATAACTGTGGACGACCCGAAATCGCTAATGGCTGAGCGGTTTTGGCTCGTGGGGAAGGTGATGACTGCAAAGAAGGTCAACGTCGAATCTTTCAGACGCATCATACGGAAGATCTGGCTGACCAAGGAGGAATTTTAGATCTTGGAATGGGATAGTTCAGAGAGGTTTGTCTTCTCCTTCAAGTCTGAAGAAGACAGATCTAGGGTGCTGCAAGGAAGCCCTTGGTCTTATGATACCTCCTTACTGGTGTTGGTTCCTACTGATGGGATGATGGATCCGGGGGTTGTTCCCCTAGACAATCAGGAGTTCTGGATTAGGGTTAAGGGGTTGCCCCCGGCAATGCTGACGGATAAGATGGGACGGAAGATTGGGAGTAGCATTGGCAGATTTTTAAAGATTGATCCGAATGTGTTTGGGGATGGAAGTGGGAGTTTCCTACGGCTGAGGGTGGAACTCCGGCTCTCAAGTCCACTACAGAAAGGATTAAGACTGCAGCTGGATCCGCGGGACACACAACTTAGTAAGGTGATGTTTGAATATGAACATCTACCTCACTTCTGTCTATTTTGCAGACTATTGGATCATGTGGGTAACAATTGCCAGGCACGGTTAGAAGGTAAAATACTGGAGGAAAAATATGGACGGTGGAGGACTTTATCGAAGGATGTATATTCCATTGATTTGTAGGGCCAGTTACAAGGAAGATCCTTTGGTTTCACTCCAAGTCAAAAACCGTGGTCCATGAGAGCCCCTGAGCCTAGTTTGACTGGAGTAGTGCGGGAGCGTGATGAGTGCCCTGAAATGGAGGATCGAGATTTGGAGGGGGAGGGTGACAAAGTGGGGATGTTGGTGCAATGTCCTCTACCGAAACGACGTCGACTAAATTGGGAGCAACCTACGACTGAGGTGTTAATGTCTGAATCAGAAACTGTTTTGGCTTGTGATGGAGATGAGGAGCAGGGAAAGGCACAAGTCAACGAGACTGATTCATTGCAGTTATTTAATGTACCAGTTACAAGTTGTGAGTTTAGTGTGGAACGCTCCGTTAATTCGGCATGTACTGGAAAGAAACAAAAAGGGAGCGGTAAAAGTCAAGTAGTGGGAACTCAGAGTGCATTCACCATGAAGAAAGGACGTGGAAAGGGGAAGCAGAATCTGGATGCAGGAGATGTACCTAAGGGAGGTATGCAGAAGGGGAGTGCTCAACCGGTTAAAGGTCGGAATAGAAAGGGTTTTATTATTTCGTGCTCCCCAAGTAAGAAGATTATATTTGGTTATCCAACTAAACATGTGAAGAAGAAGATGGTTGGTGCAGCGAGCGCAAGTCCTGTGTCGGGGACTAAAGTGGTGGGATCCGAGATGCGGACCCACCATGAACAATGAGTCTTATCAGTTGGAATGTGCGCGGGCTTGGGAACCCGAACACATTCAATGCTCTTAAGAAGTTATTAAGGGCTCAAGATCCTGACTTTGTGTTCCTTATGGAGACAAAGAAGAAGAAGAAGGTGATGGAAAGATTATGTAGTAAGCTGGGGTATGCTAATTGTAGAGTAGTGGAACGAACAGGGCAACAAGGCGGTGGTTTGGTTTTCTTTTGGAGGGATACTATGAGTGTGAAGGTGATTGATGCAACATTAGGTTTCATTGATGTGATGGTGTTAATTGATGGCAAACAGGTGAGACTTACTGGGTTCTACGGGAGCCCGGAAACCGGGGAGAGACACCATTCTTGGGAAGCATTACGACGTTTGTCCCAGTTATATCCTCATGTTGCATGGTTCGTGTTCGGAGACTTTAATGAGATACGTAAGTTGGAAGAGAAAACTGGAGGCAGACTAAGACCGATCTCTCAAATGGACAGCTTCAATCAGGCTATTAATGATTGCTTCTTACAGGAACTGGAGTTCACGGGCCCCATGTTCACCTGGAGTAATGGTACGGTTAATGAAAGGCTGGATAGGAGTTTCATGAATAATGAAGCTTTTGCTGTTTTTCCAAGAGTTCACGAATTTCACTTAGAGGTTGGAGCCAGTGATCATTTGCCGTTAGTCCTTGATATTTTAGGAGCTGGTCTTCCAAAGAAATCTGGGGGTAGGCGACGTTTCCTATTTGAGAGATTTTGGGTTAAGGAAGAAAGATGTGGTGAAATTGTGAAGGAAGTATGGGAGGATCAAGCCACGGTGGCCAGTAATCTTATGGCTACATTTAATAAATGTGCGGCGGAGTTGTCTAAGTGGAATAGAGTGGTAATCGGGCATGTACCTAGGAAAATTGCTGTACTGAAAGCCTCCCTTCAGCAGTTTCCAATTGATGTGCAGAGTGACAATGATCGACATCAGCGTATGATTATTAGAACAGAGATTGACACTACAAGAAAAGTTGTTTTTTACCGCGCGCAATTTACGGCGTGCATCAATGTGCGCCGTAAAAGATATGTTTTTACGGCGCACATTTGACGCGTGCCGTTACAACACATTTACGGCACACTTTTATTGCACGCCGTAAAAGTGATGTGTATTTAGTTTTTTACGGCGCACATTTAATGCATGCCGTAAATATTACAACACATTTACGGCACACTTTTATTGCACGCCGTAAAAGTGATGTGTATTTAGGATTTTACGGCACACATTTGATGTATGCCTTAAATGACATGTTTTCAATATTTATTTAATTTTTACACTGCCCGCTCTTTTTTTTTTGGCAAAATCTTAAATTTCCCACCCTTTTTTTAATTCTTCTCACTTCATTCTTTATACTTTTTCTTAGTCCTCTTCGACTCTTGGACCAAATCCCTCTAATCTCTTCCCCACTTGCAAACCAGAAACAAAGTAACTAGAATTCTTTGGTCATTCTAAGTACTACAAATTCCCTCCCCAAGAATGGGTAATTTCTAGGGCTTGTGTATCTTGGGCTCTTTCCTACTAGCACTGTGGCTAAGTCCGTAAGAAAACCCTAAATCCCAGCTTTCACTTTCGTTCGTTCTCTCATACGTTCCGCCTTCGATCTCTCACAGACACGCCCCGCCGAACCAAAGATGGTGAGCTTTCCTTTCGTCTTCTCCGAACGCCAAGATTTACCTTCTCTCTCTGTAACACTCCTTGGTTCTTCTCTGATCTTTGTTTTTGTTTACATAGCCTTTCAAGAGGTACGGCGAGGACTACGGCAAGCTCGTCGTCATCGTCGACATCATTGACCAGAACAGAGTACTTCCTCTTTCCCTTGCCCTTTGTAATGTTTTGTTCTTCTTTTTTAGAATTTTGCAATTTTGTGCTTTCCTTTGGTAAATGCTTAATCAGGGATTCCATGAGAAATTATATGCATTTGAATGAATGTTCACTATGTATTGGAAGTGGCTAATTGTTATTTGTTCTGTATGTGTAAACATGTATGTATTTATCAAGTTTTTAGTGAGTTTCGTTTTCAGAGGGAAATTGTATTTATCAAGTTCTTAATCAAAACCCAGATTTTGATTGTCTTTGTTGTGTAATTTCTTGATTTTCTTTTCTGGGTTTATCTGCTAATTCCCCAATTTGTTTTCAATTCTTGCAGGCCTGTGTTGCAGCTGCTTTACCGCTTGTAAGCAATCCCACTCTATCAGTCTTGAGACAAGTTTGTTTATTTTCTTATTTTGTCCTATAAAGCTTCCATCTTTAATTGATTTAATGGAAACACAGTTGGTTAATGAACTCAGAATTTTGTTTATTGTGGGAATTTGATTATAGATATGCATCAGTGATGACCATAGAGAGCACATCAAAACTAGATGATGAGCAGTGGCTTGCTTATTGGATTATTTACTCTTTCCTCACTCTCTCGGAGACGGTTATCCAACCCAGTTTAGAATGGTATAGAGGAGGCAAAGACCATCATGATTTATCCAGCAAGTCCCCAAGTGGCAAAGGCAAGAACAGAGCTCAAGTAATTAGAAATTGACCTCATAAAGCTTGGAATTTTGAAGTATTAGAGTTGAAATTGCTGAGACAGTTTCTTTATAATGCAGATGTTCACTCAGAAGGGACTAATTATCGGACGCTTTCCGCGCATACGTCATTTGCGGTTTCACTAGCTCTCATATTCTCTTTTTTGTTTTAGATCACATTATGACACCCCTCTTTTTCTCTTTTTTTACTCAGCTGCTCGTCATAGCGTTTATGCATTTCAAGGAAGCCAGTTGGGATATCATAGTGTGAGTTGATGCTGAAGAGAAGTTTGTCAGACCTTATAATGATGTTAGATTGCATAACCAGCATAAATCGTCTAGGCATACAGTTGTACAATGTGGACTTGTTGAAACTGGAACCCTGATGAAGCCTTACCAGGTGTCTCTATTGAGACTTTTCTGTATTTACCCTTCTTGTTAGCCTTATAAATCTAACTGACTTATTCGTTGTTAGTTTTTGAATTGCAAAAGTAAATGTGGTCTCAAAGTTAGGGGGCTGTGCTTTTATGCCATTACTGCCTTTAATGCCATTTATCTCTTTGCACTGATGGTAGTAGCCCATCCTTTTGTTCTATTGTTGGATGGATAAAGAAGACGAGCTCATATATTCATTGCCAAAATTTGGGCCACGTTTGTTGTCACGCCCCGAATTTTGAATAATCAATTCAAATCCGAAACATGAATTATACAACTTAATAGAATAAACGTCCTGAATTTTTTTCTCACAACAACCACACTTCACACCTCTCAATAATACATCTCACAATTTACAAAGTTGTAAACTGAAACAAAAACTCTAACCCGCACGATCTCCGCCTTGATCTTCCTGACCTGTAGGATTACCCGCTACACCGTTTGAATAGTGTACCGGGAATTGCAACAACACAAAACCCGGTAAGCTTTTTGCAAAGCTCGTATGAGTAAACAACAATGAACTGTTGATTTATTAAATTACTATTCCTTTAACTCAAGTAAACAACCAACAATCTCAACATCTGCAAGGAAACATCAAACAGCACACGGAAATCCACAACGAATACATTTCCACAATCCTCTAACCACAATATCACCACTTTGGTCCTACAATCACTCAACCCCCTAAATCACCACTTTGGTTCATCCCAACAACACGTTAGAGCTCTAACTACATCGTTACCTGTCACCTCGGCCAAGGTTCAAGTAAACGGTATACATCTCGGTTATTATTTAACCGGCGTTCTTCGGACTTTTCCCCTGTCCTCAGAGCACTACATCTCGGTTATTATTTAACCGGCGTTCTTCGGACTTTTCCCCTGTCCTCAGAGCACTACATCTCGGTTATTATTTAACCGGCGTTCTTCGGACTTTTCCCATGTCCTCAGAGCACTACATTCTCCACCTCTATACATCCCACAATGTCAACCATGAATATCAACATGAACTCATCAATCATCATCATCACATATAAATATGGTAGAACATATCTCAATCCATAATAATTAAATCATCACAATTCCACACTCTTCAATGTCACACCATTCCACGTATAATCACGTAAATATATATATACGTAATCACCCACTCAGGAATGACCACTAATACCAACTATAGTTCACACAAGAAAAACGTGAAATTCATTTTGTATAATTAAAATCGTTTTACTTACCTATGGACCGTAGTTGATCAAGTCCATATGATTTAAAACAAATATTTATTCCATAAATATTTTCACACAATTACGACAAAAATAAAGTAATTAAGAGTACTTGGTTCGTAATATGAACTACGTGAGTTTTACTCACCTCTAAATTCCCGCTGCGTCTTCTTAACAGCTCATAAACAACGATCCGAAATCGTTCACCAATCAATCCATCAACCACCTAGTCAAACACGATCTTAACTTAGCAATCATTCATAAACCACACATATACAGAAATCCAACGGTCGGATTCTAATTTAATGATGATCCAACGGTCAGATCCTCACGGATCGCCCTTAGGATCATCCTCCAAAATTATCACGAAGATCCAACGGTCGGATCTTCCTGAATCGTCCTTACTAACATCTTCACAAATTTATACGAAAATCCGACGGACGGATTCTCACGAATCGCCTCCCTAATCACTGTTTTGCATTTATACGAAGATCCAACGGTCGGATCTTCGCCCATGACCACACAAAGCCAATGGGACAGTCATAAGATCATCATATCAAAACTACAAGTCCATCTGACGGTCCTAACTTCACATATCATGAATCAAACGATCGAAACGTAAAAATTCATAACTTAATCATATGATATCCAAAAATTGCGTATAATATATCAAAATGATCGTATTGAAATATAGAATCTGAAAATGTACAGAAACCATATTTTTGATCCCCGTAGGTGGCCGGAAATGGCCGCCGGAGTTAGTGGCAGAGCCGCCGCCGACCACCACCAATGGTGTCGGGGCCGGGCTGCTCTTCTTCCTCTCATCATGCTTAACAACTTTCATAACTACCATGTAAGCTGAAAATGACCGGAAGTGGTTGAAATTACCTAAAACAGGCGAGGTGGCCGGAATTTTTCCAGAAACCGGTGAGAATTTGCAGAAACCGGCGAAGCTCCGATCAACGTAAAAATGTCCTCCTTTCGCTTCGATTCCTTCAGGAGACTTGTTCAGAACTTAAAGACGAACGCACTGGTTCAAGAATCACTCAAAACGAAGCTCTACAGCTCGAGATATCTTGATCGAAAGTTTCGGTAGCCGGAAAAATTCCAGAATCCGGTGAGCTTGAGTTCCGACGTAAAAACTTCCACTACTCGCTTCGATCCCTTCTGGAGAGTTGTTCAGAACTTCAAGACGAGCTCACTGGTTCAAGAATCACTCAAAACGACGTCCTGTAGCTCAAGATATTGGGATCGATAGCTCCGGTTTCGTTCTTGGTTGGGTTTGACTTGCAGCCACTGCTACGGGCCACGCCGCCGTGTGAGGTTGCTTCTGAGAGCTTCAGATGGTTGAAGCGAAGCTGTGGACGAAGTTTGAGGAGGTTTCGTGATCTGTAGCTCGAGTTATCACACTTGGAAAGAAATCGGGGCTGGACGTACCCGGTCTCTTCGCCGCCGTTTCCGACTGTGCCGTGACCCAAAACCGCTGCAGGTAGCTTCGCAAGGCTGAGATGATGCCACTGGAGGTTGTCCGGCGTTGAATGATGGCCTGTGGAGGAAAAGAGAGCTTGGAGAAATTTTTGCTTTGTTTCGGTATCTTTCGGACGAGAGAGAGTGAGAGAGAGAGGTCGATAGAGAAACGAAAAAAAGAAACAGAATGATGGCTCTCCGACAAGAGGAGGACCGTTACAGCTAAAGGGAGGGGTGAGAAAGCTAAAGGAAGGGTGAAATGTTTGTCTTTAATTCTTTCACGAGATGGTATTATAACTCTATCGAGGTTCGTATTATTCCTCCGACGAGTTTCGTACAATTCCTCTAACGAGGTTATTACAATCTACCCTCCTTAAAGAAATTTCGTCCCGAAATTTAAGTGCAAGTTAATTGCTCTCGATTACGGTTAACCTAACCATCGAATCTCCATCTTTCCCAAAACTGTAGTAATCTACAAAGCCACAGCCCTTTGTATAAAAATACATTCTTATAGCCACTAAATCCTTTCATCACGATGTAAATTCACAAAACAACTGCTCAACATCACTCCACATCAATTACACAAAATCATCACGTGGATCATCACATAAATCATCACTTAGATCTTCACAGAGGTTATCTCATAGATCATCACCCTGTACTGGCATACAAGCACAGTAAAGACTCCCACAAAGCATTTCGCTACTCCATTAGCATCACGGTAAATCTCTATAGTAAAACTTAAGCATGCACTATTCTACACAACAATAGAGATGCATCACTCAAAACAAATCATCCCCAAAAGCACGCCAATAAAATATGTCACCCAGTGATGATGACTTGGGCTTGCTCAATCCTTGGGCTAAGCATTAGGGCTGGTCAATTGGGCCGAAGAAACCGAACCATCCACATTTCGAACCGGCCCGAACTAATTTGGGTTTAACATTTGGGCCTACCATTCGGCCCACCAACTTTCAGCTCAACTACGGTATGAAATTGTACATACCGTAGGTATACCGTATATATGTATGCATACCGTATAGACTGTATATACATATGCATACCGTACAAACCGTATATACGTATGCATACCGTACAAACCGTATATACGTATGCCTACCGTACATACCGTATATGCGTCCGTATATCAAGCATATACGAGATCCAAAAATATTCGTAGGAGGTAAGGTTCGAACTCCCGACCTCGAACACGAAGGTTTTGCTCCCAACCACTGAAGCAAGAGCTGCTCTCATTAATATATGCTCACGTGTTATATTTATTATGTCATAAGCGACATAAATAAAATAACGGGGGAGGCAAGGTTCGAAACCTTAACTTGCTGCACGAAACCTTTGTCCCCAACCACTGGAGCACAAGCTGTGCTTAATATAATGTGTACAAATTTTATACTTATTATGTCATAAACGAACATAATGAAAATAAACGAGAGGCGAGGTTCGAACCTCAGACCTCTTGTACACGAACTTTACACTCAACCACTCGAGCACGGCTGCTCACGTTATTATCCATACCAATCCTTTTATTTAAACCAACTGTTTCAACAATTCGGCCCAAAACATCCAAGACTGTTGCAGAAACCCAGCCCAACGTATCCAAAACTGTTACAGAAATCCGGCCCAACGTACTCATCCAAAACTGTTTCAGAAACTCGGCCCATCATGTCCAAAACTGTTTCTGAAACTCGGCCAATCAGGTCTCCACCCACAGCTACAGTGATGCCTTGATCCGAGACAGGCCCAAGTACGGCCCACTTGTGTCACGGCTTATCCCTTCCGTGATTTACGGCAGTCAAATCTGCTTTCGGCTACAGCTGTCTGCCACAGCGCCTCGAGATTCCCTCGGTCCCCTTACACGCTCTCCACGCGCCAACAACTTTTCCGGGTTTCAGGGCGACTTTAATCCAACGCGTAGAATGAATCACAGGAATCGTCCATCCAACGGTGGAGATCTGCTCACCTCACTCTATAAATAGGTGCATTCTGAGGGCGCAACTGTTCACTCCAAAGGAACGAAAATCTCTCCTGAGTTCCAGCCCCTCTCTCCCAACTCTTCAGCTTTCCTCTTCTTTCAAAACTCAAAATATTTCTTCTTCGATTCAATCCTTCTCTTCTGATCTTCTCTCCCATCTAGTTGATTCAATCCCATCTTTCCTCTGAACTTTCAGATCTCCAACACACCATCATCATCCTTAATCCCTTTAACAACAACTCCTTCAAACACTCGACAACTTTACTCTTCGATCTTCACATCCCCTCAACCCATCACCATGGAACCACGAACTCTGCAACTGATGGAGCTACAAACCCAGCAACAAATCGAGGATGGAGGAAACAACCAAGCAGCCGGGAGTAGTGCCAACACAGATTTCTGGCGAAGCCGTGCCAGGTGGGTTCCTACTCCAGATCAAATAAGGATCCTCAAGGATCTTTACTACGACAAGGGAGTTAAGTGCCCAACTACAGAGCACATTCACGAGATCTGTCTCCAGCTGAACCAGTATGGACATGTTGAGGGCAAGAACATTTATTTTTGGTTCCAGAATGTCAGGGCTCGAGAGAAGCAGATGAAGAGGTGCAATCAGGCTGCTCAAGTGCCCATGGGAACTAGTTCTCCTGGTACTGGTGGATCCATTGATCTCAATTTTGGGTCCACTGGTTCTACTGGTGCTGGTGGATCCATCGACATCAATTTTGGGCCTGCTGGTGGATCCATTGATCTCAATTTTGGGTCCACTGGTTCTACTGGTGCTGGTGGATCCATTAATCTCAACTTTGGTTCCACCGATTCTACTGGTAATGAAGGATTTCTTGATTTAAATTTTGTTTCATATTCTTCCTCACACTTCAACACTAATACTAGTACAACTCTTTTGACACAACAGGAGGACAAACATCCCTGCAACAACGAGGAGGAGATCACCAGGAGGTTGAAACTCTTCCTCTGTTCCCCGTGCACGGCGAGGATGTCTTTGGTAACCCGAAGACTACTTCCGAGGAAGGTAGCTCATTTGGTTACTATTCTGGTGGCTCAGGCGGTTACAACAGTGGCTCTAACGTTTCTCTTGAGCTCAGCCTCAATCCATCCGGAGCTGCTGACTAGTCTTAGCATAGCATTGTCCTCGTTTTCCTTTTTGTAATATAAAATCAATAAGATTGCATGCATGTCGTTTCTTCTTTTTGTTAAACCAACAACAACACCAAGGATCAACCTTGGTCACCCAATACTATTTTCAAAACCATTGACAACTCTGCTGCACACATCAATCATAATGATTTATCACAAACAATCCATTAAGTTGCACAGAGGTCTAGCTAGCATCCTCTGAGTCAAACCAAACACAAACAATTTCGTCGCTAGAATTAGGGATTTATAAAGCTAAACACATCCTGAGTTAGCTAGGAAAAACCCACGTCTTTAGAGTTACTCTTACAACTCTTATAGAATCTCGATAATTCCATCTATCAGTTGCTTCAACAAAAACTCACCACAATTCAATCCCTAACATTTAGCGATTCAGAAATCGAATCAAACTCCATATCACATAGTAATTCACTTGAACCACTATGGATACCTAACAAAGTCACTAAAATCAATATCCGAAATTGCGTTTAACTATATCACCTAAAATCAATCACCAAAGGCACACACTCTCATCCAACATCATTCACAAGAACTGATTCTAACTCTCCCAATTAATTACACCAAAATCAACTCCATTGCAAAACTTTAAGTGTCCCGCCTACTTAAACTTAAAACATACAACAACTTCAATTTCACTGCAGTCCATCTCCATACTATGATCCAAAACTTAAGAAAACTAGTTCACCACACAAAGGCCACAAAATTCAATTTCATTCACTTGAACAAAACTATATTCACAAGTCACGGTCAGGTCATCAACCCATGGTGTTCAAATGAATAAATTTCAAATCCAGTTTTCCTTGTGAATCGTAACGTATCGTTCCAAAATGATGCAAGCAACATCAACCACGTATATAAGACACATCTCGCGAACTCAATTCAAATTCCGAATCATCAAAACTACTACTAATTCCAATTCTACCAACAATCCTGATTCTGAAGGAATTATAGTACTCAACGACAACCCAAAACAATGGTCTCTCATCTCTAACCATCGAGCACAAAATAAAATTCTTGTCTCGCATCTTAAACCCTGCTTAACAACTTACAAGCACAAGGAAGAAGTAACCACAATAATTTCTTCCCTAACCTCAACCCTACTAACAAACTCCACAAGGACATCTCATTACAAAACAAGATATTTAATCCTTGATACGTACATCCCATCCAAACATCTGTACGTCCAACTTAAGAAGACAAAATTTATAACAATTCATACTCGTATCCACACTAGGTACGTGCATAGGTCAACATCATGCCTTCAACCAACACTTCAACATCCAAAAGGACCTCACTTCCATAAAACAAATCTCACCGACTCATCAGAGTTAAATCTAGAGGTCTCTATTCCTCGAAGATTACAACCTGCGGAAACTAAACTTATTCTAATACGAACTTAGAAGACAACTCTACCGTCCTACAGACATGCACGCTGTCTAGACCCCATACTAAGACATACCCAATGATTATACCAGTACTGAAGAGTATATGATGGGGATCCGCTGCAGACGGGCCATCACTCGGAGAGTACTGATTATCACCAAATATGTACCTTACGCTCTGATACCAAACTGTCACGCCCCGAATTTTGAATAATCAATTCAAATCCGAAACATGAATTATACAACTTAATAGAATAAACGTCCTGAATTTTTTTCTCACAACAACCACACTTCACACCTCTCAATAATACATCTCACAATTTACAAAGTTGTAAACTGAAACAAAAACTCTAACCCGCACGATCTCCGCCTTGATCTTCCTGACCTGTAGGATTACCCGCTACACCGTTTGAATAGTGTACCGGGAATTGCAACAACACAAAACCCGGTAAGCTTTTTGCAAAGCTCGTATGAGTAAACAACAATGAACTGTTGATTTATTAAATTACTATTCCTTTAACTCAAGTAAACAACCAACAATCTCAACATCTGCAAGGAAACATCAAACAGCACACGGAAATCCACAACGAATACATTTCCACAATCCTCTAACCACAATATCACCACTTTGGTCCTACAATCACTCAACCCCCTAAATCACCACTTTGGTTCATCCCAACAACACGTTAGAGCTCTAACTACATCGTTACCTGTCACCTCGGCCAAGGTTCAAGTAAACGGTATACATCTCGGTTATTATTTAACCGGCGTTCTTCGGACTTTTCCCCTGTCCTCAGAGCACTACATCTCGGTTATTATTTAACCGGCGTTCTTCGGACTTTTCCCCTGTCCTCAGAGCACTACATCTCGGTTATTATTTAACCGGCGTTCTTCGGACTTTTCCCATGTCCTCAGAGCACTACATTCTCCACCTCTATACATCCCACAATGTCAACCATGAATATCAACATGAACTCATCAATCATCATCATCACATATAAATATGGTAGAACATATCTCAATCCATAATAATTAAATCATCACAATTCCACACTCTTCAATGTCACACCATTCCACGTATAATCACGTAAATATATATATACGTAATCACCCACTCAGGAATGACCACTAATACCAACTATAGTTCACACAAGAAAAACGTGAAATTCATTTTGTATAATTAAAATCGTTTTACTTACCTATGGACCGTAGTTGATCAAGTCCATATGATTTAAAACAAATATTTATTCCATAAATATTTTCACACAATTACGACAAAAATAAAGTAATTAAGAGTACTTGGTTCGTAATATGAACTACGTGAGTTTTACTCACCTCTAAATTCCCGCTGCGTCTTCTTAACAGCTCATAAACAACGATCCGAAATCGTTCACCAATCAATCCATCAACCACCTAGTCAAACACGATCTTAACTTAGCAATCATTCATAAACCACACATATACAGAAATCCAACGGTCGGATTCTAATTTAATGATGATCCAACGGTCAGATCCTCACGGATCGCCCTTAGGATCATCCTCCAAAATTATCACGAAGATCCAACGGTCGGATCTTCCTGAATCGTCCTTACTAACATCTTCACAAATTTATACGAAAATCCGACGGACGGATTCTCACGAATCGCCTCCCTAATCACTGTTTTGCATTTATACGAAGATCCAACGGTCGGATCTTCGCCCATGACCACACAAAGCCAATGGGACAGTCATAAGATCATCATATCAAAACTACAAGTCCATCTGACGGTCCTAACTTCACATATCATGAATCAAACGATCGAAACGTAAAAATTCATAACTTAATCATATGATATCCAAAAATTGCGTATAATATATCAAAATGATCGTATTGAAATATAGAATCTGAAAATGTACAGAAACCATATTTTTGATCCCCGTAGGTGGCCGGAAATGGCCGCCGGAGTTAGTGGCAGAGCCGCCGCCGACCACCACCAATGGTGTCGGGGCCGGGCTGCTCTTCTTCCTCTCATCATGCTTAACAACTTTCATAACTACCATGTAAGCTGAAAATGACCGGAAGTGGTTGAAATTACCTAAAACAGGCGAGGTGGCCGGAATTTTTCCAGAAACCGGTGAGAATTTGCAGAAACCGGCGAAGCTCCGATCAACGTAAAAATGTCCTCCTTTCGCTTCGATTCCTTCAGGAGACTTGTTCAGAACTTAAAGACGAACGCACTGGTTCAAGAATCACTCAAAACGAAGCTCTACAGCTCGAGATATCTTGATCGAAAGTTTCGGTAGCCGGAAAAATTCCAGAATCCGGTGAGCTTGAGTTCCGACGTAAAAACTTCCACTACTCGCTTCGATCCCTTCTGGAGAGTTGTTCAGAACTTCAAGACGAGCTCACTGGTTCAAGAATCACTCAAAACGACGTCCTGTAGCTCAAGATATTGGGATCGATAGCTCCGGTTTCGTTCTTGGTTGGGTTTGACTTGCAGCCACTGCTACGGGCCACGCCGCCGTGTGAGGCTGCTTCTGAGAGCTTCAGATGGTTGAAGCGAAGCTGTGGACGAAGTTTGAGGAGGTTTCGTGATCTGTAGCTCGAGTTATCACACTTGGAAAGAAATCGGGGCTGGACGTACCCGGTCTCTTCGCCGCCGTTTCCGACTGTGCCGTGACCCAAAACCGCTGCAGGTAGCTTCGCAAGGCTGAGATGATGCCACTGGAGGTTGTCCGGCGTTGAATGATGGCCTGTGGAGGAAAAGAGAGCTTGGAGAAATTTTTGCTTTGTTTCGGTATCTTTCGGACGAGAGAGAGTGAGAGAGAGAGGTCGATAGAGAAACGAAAAAAAGAAACAGAATGATGGCTCTCCGACAAGAGGAGGACCGTTACAGCTAAAGGGAGGGGTGAGAAAGCTAAAGGAAGGGTGAAATGTTTGTCTTTGATTCTTTCACGAGATGGTATTATTCCTCTATCGAGGTTCGTCTTATTCCTCCGACGAGTTTCGTACAATTCCTCTAACGAGGTTATTACATTTGTTGTTACTCCATTTTTTTTGCTTTTGTTTATTCAATTGTGATTTCACTTCAGAGAATTGATATTGGCAATTACTTTATTTACCATATTCATGGCACACTTGGATTATATAAATTGATAATTAAGTATTTCAGGTTTAAAGTGTAGATATGCATTTTAGTTGGACTTTCTGGACATCTCTTGCTTCCTTCCTATTTCAGTCAAACTTATGATCATTTATTGCAGTTCGTCTGATGAATCTTGCCACCCTGCGTTGATCTCCATATTAGATACAATTCCTTCCAAGAATTTTGTTCTCCATGTAGTTCAAATGGTCCTATCTTCCTACTTGCAGAAGTCACAGGACATTGAAAATTCAACATTATTTTCATCAGGTTTGTTCTTATAAGTCATTTTAATTTTTTTAGTGATGAGGTTTGCTTTGGGATTATTGTTTTAGTTTGTTCTTTCCAAGGGAGGTTATATCATGTTGTAATTTCCATAAGCAGACTTCTAATTTGGTTCATGGTTCCCATGTTGTCTCGTCATGATAGTAAAGCCTTGATAAATATCCATCATGCTTTGTGGTGTGTACCTTTATAATGTTGAGGATGCAGTTCTCAAAGTTACTATTGAATGCAACATGCATCATTAGTTTCGCTTGTTTATACATGAGTTCCATAGTCTAAAGCTGCAATAGGAATTGTCATTTAAGCATTTATTTGTTCTGATTTCAGTACCAATACAATGCAATAAGGTCTAATCTAGTGTCGTTGCCTTTGTATATCAGGTGATTGAGCAGTAAAGAGCACCAGACGATTTGGTATATATTTTCAGATTATGTGGATTTAAGTTGTAGATGTGTAGTTTGATTTATTGATGTAATGTGATCTGCTACTTATACATTTTCAAATATTGTCATGCATTTTGTAAAAGAGATTAATTATAATGATAATTTGATTGAACTGTTTCTCATACATTTGATTTGTCATGGATGCATGAGTGGTGATACTAATGTGAAATTGGTACACCTAATTTTTTTTTTATTTCTTTTAAAACCTTATTTACGGCATGCAAAGTATGCCTTAAATGGGAACTCAATCGCTCTTTCACGGCACACATTATACGCCTTAAATAGACGGTCTTTTACGGCGTGCAACATGTGCCGTAAATAACGTGTGTGAAATTTCCGATATTACTTTGACGGCGTTCTTGGATGCACTTTAACGGCGCATTTTAGTGTGCCGTAAATGAGGTACGTCTTTTACGGCTCGGGCATTTACAGCCTACTTTTGTGCGCCATAAATACCTTTTTACGGCACACATTGTGGGCCGTAAAAGACCATTTTTGGTGTAGTGTGAGAAGTATGCTGAGATGGAAGAAGCTTTGTGGAAGCAAAAGTCTAGGATAGATTGGTTACAGGAGGGTGACAAAAATACCAAGTTTTTCCATGCTTATGCTAAGGGGCGGGGTAAGCAAAACAAGGTGCAAGGAGTAGAGGATGAGAATGGTAATTGGTGTGAGGCACTACATGAAGTACAAGCAGCCTTTATGTTTTTCTTTACGAAGCTGTATACCACGGAGGGATGTGGTAACCTTGACTTGGTACTTGACAAAATTCCACGTCGTGTGTCTAATGAGATGAATACTAAATTGATGGAAAAGTTTGAACGATGGGAGATTGAGGTTTCCTTGAAACATATGGCAGCACAAAAGTCACCAGGGCTTGATGGATTGCCGACATTATTTTTCAAGAATTACTGGCACATTGTTGGCAACTCTGTGTGTGATTTTTGTCTAGAGGTGTTAAATGATGGCAAGGATATTGGTGAGTTTAATCATACACTAATCTCACTTATTCCGAAGTGCTCAAACTCCAAGCATGTGACTGATTTTAGACCTATTAGCCTTTGTTCCATCGTTTACGTACAAGCTCATCTCCAAGACAATTGCCAACAGATTAAAGAGGTTTCTCCCAGATGTTATTTCATGTACTCAGAGTGCGTTTGTTCCCGGTAGAAATATACAAGATAATGTAATTGTAGCGTTTGAGACAGTCCATTCCATCAGAACACAGAAGAACACGGTGTCACCCAAAATGGTCCTTAAATTGGATATCAGTAAAGCGTATGACAGGGTAGAGTGGAGCTTTCTGAGAGAGGTGATGTTGAAGCTAGGTTTTGCACAGGAGTGGGTGCATCTGATCATGAAATGTGTTACTTTTGTATCCTTTTCGATACTATGGAAAGGTCAACCTGTGGGATTCTTCAAGCCATCTAGAGGAATCCGGCAAGGGGATCCATTATCCCCATATTTATTTCTATTTGTATCGGAAGGTTTATCTGGGCTCCTGCAACATGCAGATGATATGGCTCTCATTAACGGGGTTAGAGTGACTTCTAGCGCACCATCGATTTCTCATCTGCTTTTTGCAGACGATAGTCTGTTGTTTACTAATGCAACTGTGCAGGACTGCGTTACTTTGAAGCAATGCCTTCTCCTTTATGCAAATGCTGCAGGTCAACGAATTAACTTCCAAAAGTCTGCTCTCTCTTTTGGACCCAATGTCGCTGATGATGTGAGGAAGGAAGTAACAGAAATTCTTGATGTACCTGTAGTTGACTTTCATGAGAAGTACTTGGGATTACCGACAACCATTGGGAGAAATAAAAAAGATGTCTTCAAGAAGTTGAATGATAGGTTGGACATTCATCTACAAGGGTGGCAAGGGAAGTTTCTCTCAAAAGCGGGTAAGCTTGTGCTAATTAAAGCAGTGGCTCAAGCTATTCCCACTTATTCTATGAGTGTTTTCCAATTACCAGTGGGAGTTTGTAGGAAGTTCCAATCGAAGGTTAGTAGATTCTGGTGGGGGAAAGGAGGGGATTCGAGAGGCATCCATTGGTGTAACTGGGATAGGTTGTGTAGAAGAAAAGAGGATGGAGGATTAGGATTCCGGGATTTACAGGCTTTTAACCAAGCTATGTTGGCAAAGACGGTTTGGCGGATTTTCTGGGGGAAGCACTCCTTGGTTAGTACTCTGCTCCAAGCTAAGTACTTTCCAGGTACATGTTTCTTGAACGCGACATTGGGACGTACGCCGTCTGCAATATGGAGGGGTCTGCTTTGGGGTAAACAGGTGATTGATAAGGTGGAGAATTGGTGATGGAAAGCGGGTGAGTATAGTTTCTGATCGGTGGATGCCTTATCCGATTCATTTTAAAGTGGTTAGCCCGGTTCCGCTTTCGGGGGAGCAAAAGGTAAAGTCTCTATTCACAGCCTCTGGAGCATGGAATGTCCCTTTGATTAAAGCTACTTTCTTGCCCCATGAAGCTGAAATGATCCTGAGTATGCCACTTGGTTTAAGGACTATTCCAGACAAATTGGTTTGGCATTACACCAAAAATGGAGTCTATAGCGTGAAGTCAGGATCCTGGGTGGCGAAAGATATGCATGATTGTAAAGGGGGAGCTGCGCCTAGTCCGAGCTCAAATCGAATGAAGGAAGTGCTGGGGAGAATTTGGAGAATCAATGCACAACATAAAGTGCGAGTATTTATGTGGAGAGCAATGCAAAATTTCTTGCCATGCGCGGAAAATCTGAAAAAAAGGAAGATTCTAGAAGATTCTTGCTGTTGGCAGTGTGGTCACCCTGTGGAGTCGGTCTTGCATGTATTATGGGAGTGCCCAAAAGTTAAAAAAACATGGAAGATGACTTTTCTACGTGGGGTTTGCAAAGTGTGGCAAGAACCTACCTTTATGGATCTTGTGCTCCATGTTCTTTCCACTGCAGTAGGTAATGAATTTGATTATTTTTGTACTATAGCTTGGTGGCTTTGGCGGAATAGAAATCTCTCTCGGCATGGAGAAAAGACAATGGACCCAACTGAGATTACTAGCTTAGCTGGTGAGTGGCACAATTGTGGTGTGCATACAGGGGTTTCCGATAAAGCTGGAAATGCAACAGATCTCCGAAATCGAGTGACTTGGACAGCTCCAAGAGCAGGGTCTCTGAAGATGAATTTTGACGGGGCCTGTGATGTGAAAAACAGAGTATGCGGCCTGGGCGTGGTGTTCAGGGATCATCAAGGGTTGTTAAAGGGGGCTTTAGCTGTTCCACAGGTAGGCAATATTCCTCCCAGGTCAGTAGAAGCCTTAGCACTATTACATGGACTCCGCTTTGCGATCCACGTTGGATTCTCAAACCTGGAGGTTGAAGGTGATGCTCTCTCAATCATCAACACTCTACATGATAGTTCTGATGATCTAAGTTTTGAAGGTCATATTATTGATGAAGTTAAGTCTTTAGTTAAGTCTTTTCCCATTTGTAGTTGCCACTTTGTGAAGCGGGAAGGCAACAAGGTTGCCCACCGGCTTGCAAAAGAGGCGTTAAGAGTTAGTCAACCTTTGCTTTGTTTAGAGTCAGGGCCTTCTTGGCTCCATCAGTCTGTCAGTATGGATTTCCATGGCGAAGTCTAGTTGGATCACTATTCGGGTAATAGTCACCTTGTCGGTGTACTTGTGTCGAGTATTGTTCCACAAATCGTTGTAATTTTTCATTATTAATGAAGTTCATTTTGATCAAAAAAAAAAAACTATTGATGCTATGTGACAAACTAAATTCTCAAAAATTTTTATACAGCTAAAATTAGCCTAACCCATTTTCAATTCCTGGCTACGTCCCTGGAAGGCAGTCGACCACTCAGGCCAGGCGCTGGAGTACCTAGTTTGCGCATGCATAGCATCTCCAAGAGTTTCTTGTGCCATATTGCTCATCAAGTAAAACAAGCGATGCAACGTCTAGCATATATACACAAAGTTGGTTTTCTTTATAATCTATGTTGAAATAAAAAATTAAGCAGGAAGACATACTTGCCTATGCCTTCCTCTTCCATCCAAAGTTGCAACCAATTAATCACTATCTTCATCATATGACATAGCATACTTAGCTAGTGTGATAACCCTAAGTCCTTAACTATCCAACAGTTCATCTCTGTGTTCGTCATTCTTGGCATAACTCAATAAGTAAACACTAATGGGTGTATTGATGCATCAAAATCTATAGTACAAAAGGTGATATGATCCAAGGACAGATTAGAAACTCAGAAAAACCCAAACCATATAGTACCATTATATGAATATACAAGTGGAAACAAAACAAGTAGTTTGAATTTTGCTCAACATATATAAAAATTGGAAAACTAGATACGAGTTTGAATGAAAGAAGGGGGGAATTTAGACTTAAACAATTTGAGTTTTTTTGTTTTTCATGGCTTCCAATGATGCACCTTCTTTCAGAATATCCTTTGCATCATTATCCATCCCTAGGATCTTTAGGGCAGCAGCTTGAAGATAGAAGGCAGTCGGCCATAAATGGTGTAGTACTAGGGCATTCATACTATCTTTAAGAGCTTCTTCTGCCTTGTCAGTTATCAAGTAACACAAGCAACGTCTAACATACACGGTTCGGGATTCCAAGCTCCCACTATTAATGAACTGCAATGAAAAGTAAGAAAGATGAAATCAAAACAGGAAAACAGGTTTGAGAAAGAACTCTAAAATATGTAATTATGTTCATTCCTACTGTCAGTCTGTGTCATATGCATAGCATTTGGTTGGTCAAGCTAATAAGTTCAAAGGCTTAGAAAAGAGAGTTATGAGAAGCCATAACTTCCTATTTGTAGGACAGCTATGACAAAAGATTATATCAGTAATGATTTCAACTAGATCAGTGCATTTGATGGTAGAACCTATGAGGAAAAAAGTTCTATTTCTGAATTAGTGACCCTTACTTTTGTGTAACAACCTATTGCAGTACCAAAGTCTTTAGCTCTAAATGCAGCATCTCCCTGCTTCCTGGAATTTAGTGCTTCCTGCATTGGATCAGTCCACATATCGAAGGAAGGCTGCAAGGTGACTTAAATGTAAGGGCAGTGCAATGTAATAGAAAATGGAACATAACAATGGAGACCAAAATTTAAATAAAAATAAATAAAATAAATAAAGAGAGAGGGTAATGGCTGCAAGATAGAAAATGGATCGAGAATACAGAATATAGTAGTGTTAGGATTGAGAGTAACTAACTTCCTTTTCAGCCTCAGATTCAACATCATCCTTGTATCCAGCCATCTCCAGTACTTTGTGTATTGCAGTAAGATCCAATCTTGAGCAAGCTTCACCTAAAGGTGACAATTGCTTCGGAGGCACATTTCCATGTGGAATATCCATCAAAACAAATGATGGAACCTGCTACAAAACCACTACATTAGATATATATACACCTTCAGGGTGTTCTACTTATAGCAATAATGTAAATCACATTTACAAAATATAGGAAAAATAAATCAAATTCCGCAGCATACACTAAAGCATGATCGATCATTACAGAATAAATGAAGTTGGATACCTCTGTTTCTTTCTGAAGAGGAATGAGGGTAGTCACAAGAGACTTAGGATTTGGTCTCTTACAAGGATCAAACTGCAAGCATTGTGAAGCTAACCGCAACAGCTCATTTCCATCATCTTTTGAGAAATGATCCACCAAGCGTGAGTCCAATTGCATCAGGAAACCTTTGTCGTGTATGAGATCTACTGCCTTCCAGAAAGAAAGATGAAAAGTAATTAGCTAGCTTCTTCATATGAGAAACTGGTAATTTGATGTCATTGTAATAATTAACAATCCAAATTATAAGCATTTAAAAAAATTATTTAATCATGAAATGCTGAAACTGAGAAAAAACCAGATAGCTTAAAGGAAAAGGAAAAGGAAAGTTACATGGCTTGGGTGGGTATGACTGCTACTGAGTAGATCAAGCAATAAGGCCCCAAAGCTATAAATCAAACTTTCTGGTATAACTCTTCCTGCCAAAGAGAAGGATATATTTTAGTCAGATAAAGACTATTGCCTCGAGAAATGTGTTAGGACTTGGGCATAAGAATATGGAACATCAAGCCATTTGCCCAATTGGAATGCTACTCTGACCTCACTTAGTTCTTAGTAAGATGAACAATATCAAATAAATACAGTATCCCTTTTGTGTTCAAAACTCATGATGCAAACAAATTTAGAATCTCCCATGACCTTTTCTTTAAGGGAATAAGAATATTTGCAAAACAAATCATGACTGAGCTTTGGTAAACATGTAGGCTTCCCAACAGGCCAAAACTCGAGGAGGATCAGTCAAATGACCTTGATCACTTAGATGAAAATGCATCTAAATGAACCTCAACAACTCATTAGTGGAGGTCTGATTAGCATCATTTTTTTTTTCATCCAGAGATTGTTTTCCAAAACAAGTTTTAAATTTGGAGCAAGATGAAGTTTAGAATTTTTATGGGAAGACGCCACGAAACTGCGTATAAGTGATAAAACTGAATTCTGTTTTGTATTGGCTGAAGCAATGACTAATATACCTGTCCTGGTGTATTCTGGAGGGTAAGCTAGGTTGGAGCTGTAGCTCTTGCCATCTTTGCTACTCTTCATAAGGCCAAAGCAGGATAGTCTGGGATTTCCATTCTGTCAAGTGCAGACTGAGTACTGTGAGGAACATACAGCGAACAAAAGACTATGTACAAGGCTTCAACTCGACAAGTACTCTAGATGCAAAAGAGAAAAAGACCCCAATTACCTGATCAAACAGGACTCTAGAGGCATTAAGATCATGGTACAATGGCCGCCCTTTGCTACTGCAATACACCAAAGCTTGTGCCAGATACAGAGCCACTCGCAACCTCATAGTCCCTTTCATGGGCTGGGACTCCCCTACACAAATTTATAAGTTTGCTAGGTTACTACAAGAAATACAAATCAAACTCTCAACATAACTAAGTTAATTAACACCATTTTCATCATACACATGATGCTACCAGTACAAACTTAAAGCCAAATTAATTGAGAAACACAGTAGAAGAATTTTATTAGTGGAGGTGAGCTTACTATGGAACAGATGTTTAGAGAGAGTTTGATTAGGCATGAACTCAGCCACAAGCAATCTCTCATTGCCTTCACAGCAACACCCTATCAAATTCGCCAAACGTTTGTTTCTCAGCTGCCCAACAGCTCTAGCCTCAGCCTATACATAACCAAACACTTATTTTTCTCATACAAAAATTACAAATTGAACTTTTTGCAAGAAAAAGAACTTAAATTTAGCCAACAGATATACATACAAGAAATTGGAGGGAATCAGGCCAAGCCGAGTACTTGAAGCGCTTAATGGCGATCCAACGGCCATCTTCGAGCATGCCTCTGTAGACAACATTTGGAGCTTTCTCCCCGTCGTCGGAAACAATGTTCTCCGGCAAGAATCCCTCTGTGGCAGCTTTAAGTTGGTTCAAGCTGAACTCAGGCAGCGAGTAAGTTTCCTTGCTTACGTTCTCTGCATGTTACAACAAGTCAAAAAGGGTTCAACTGTAAAGGGAAAGAACTGAAAAGACCAAAACAGAACAGTAACTAAACTCTCACCTAATTCCGACGAGTCGTTGAGATTCGATATCGTATTTGATGGCCGGAAGCAAAGAGAGAATCCGGCACCCATTTCTATCTCTACAAAAGCAAAGAGAGTGATATGGTTTGAGGCGTTTGGCTCTCTAGCTTTCAACTCCCACTACCTCCAAAAACGCAGAGAGAGTGAGAAGGTTTGAGGCTTTTGGCAAATGACCGGAAATTTCTATGTGTAAGTTTAGTACGAAGGTTCGGAGTTGAAAAATGGAAAGGATTTCGCTAAGAAGGTTCAAAGGAGTTGAAACGCAGAAGCACATGCAAAGTCAAGGCGGCCTTCTTGCAAAGTCTCCATCAAAAGTCAACGTAGTCTTACGCGCTAATACCATATTACTCTTAAATATATCTTCCATGAATAATATAGACACTTCCTTCTCCAAATTGACATCTACTATGGTAATTGTTCATTGAGAAGTGAAAAAGTAAATAACACGAGGCATGTAGAATTGTAGATGCATAACTGACAATTCAATAGAGCCCAAAAATTATTTGTTTGGTCCCGTATTGCTATCATTTTGGACAAAGGAGATATATATTTTTTTTTCCTCCCCTTTCCAATACAATGGTGTTTTTATGTTTAATAGTAAATATGAGGGACTTCAATTTGAATGTTCTCAGTGAATGTTGTATTCTAAGAGTAGTTCTATTCATACATCCACATTTAGCATGTAGACCTTCTCAAATTTTTGTAAACATTTATATCACATTATGCCCCTCGAAAAAATTGAAAGAGAAAAATAAAAACTATTGAGCTGTCTTCCGTCTTTATCTTCTTCTCTGATTCTCCTACTCCTTCCCTCTCTTTTTCTCCTTCTCACTCTTTGTTTCTTCTCTCACTGTTTGTGTCTTGTTGTGATTTATGGGAAGCTGGTATTTAATTGTTTATGCCAATTATATTTCCAAGTTTGGAGGATGCTTCATTGCAGACTTGAATTTTATGAAAATTACAGGGTTGCAATTTGCAATTGCTAAAACCACATAGCAGAATATGTATGGTATAAAACTTGATATAGTACATGTTAATGTCTAAAGTTCAGCGGTAGCTAAACCTTGGTTAACGCTGGTTCGATGGGCGGATCGCTACTTGAGATATGATCGATACTCCCGCTACCTGTCAAGTAAAATACAAAGAGGCGTCAAAGGGAGACCTCACTGGGCGGCCTTCTCTTCTCCGATGCCTAAGTTAGTCAATGTATTTATGTTGACAACGTAACAGTAGGTAAGTAGTAAATGCGTAATCAATGAGGAGAGAGGAGAGAACCTTTTATAGGTTGGGAAGAGGCTGACCTCTTCCTTGTTTTCGATGTGGGACTGATATGCTTCAGTTCCCAGCTTTTGGAGCTTCTAGAGCTTCTGATGCTAACTTGGCGCGGCGCGTTAGCAGTGATCTGGGGGTGAGCCGGGGTTCAGGCAGTAGCCTGCTTGGCTGTGTTTCCGTAGGTCACACTGTTGGTGGTAGTTAGTACCGCTGGCGGTAGCATGAGCGTGGCTCATTCTAGCTAATTATGCTTGACAAATGCTCATGTAAGTACAAGTCCCCCAAGTCCCCAGTCAAGGAGGGAAATCTTGGTTGGGGAGTTGCCTAGCGGTTTGAAGCGTTACTTCTGTTAGACTTGCAAGAGCATAATTAGCGTCAGTGCGTTGTCAACCATGGACTTACTGAGCAAACGCTTTATACCATTTTGGGTGGGCCCCTGCTAGGCCCCCCAGGGAGTCCCCCACTCCCCGGCTAAGATAGACCTCCGTTTGGTCGATATATTGTTTGCTGAGGGGAGCTGCGCGGAGCAGAGGGTGTTGGGTAGCGAGCCCAATCTTTGATACCCGAGTGGCGGGGGTCAACATGCCTGATCAGGGCCGTCGTAGACTGTTGACAAGTCCCCCTGTCCGGTAGGGACGCAGCTTCTGCGACGCCGCGTGGCGGTCATCGTAGGTTTGACTGTAATACCGCGTGGCGGTCATCGTAGGTCATCGGTGTCCGCCAGCAGAAGAAGGCAAGACAAGCCCCGCCGAAGGTGACCGTGGCCGTCGCCGGGGAGGTTCAGGCGAGTGGCCTAGATTCTTTTGGCGCTTACGCCGAATTCCTGACGGATCCAGAGCGGGAGTTCCTTTTCACCTCTGTGAGCGGTTAGGGTTTGGCGGACTGGATGGGACTGTGCGCCCGACCGCTGTTCAACAATCACCCTTCAGGTCAGCCTTCGGGCACCTGTCCGTTGGGCTGCATGAGATGTTCCTAGCAGCATCGAGCCAGCCGCAGGCTGAGCGGCAGCAGAGGGAGGAGATTAAAGGTCTCCAGAGGGAGTTGGATGAGGCCAGGGATAAGCTGGCAGACGTCGAGTAGCGCCTGACCGCTGCAGAATGCGACGCCCTGGATGGCCGCGGCAAGCTGGATGTCGCCATCGAGCGGGACCTCGAGCAGAACGACCATGTGTCTCAGCTGGAGCAAGACATTTCACTGCTGAAGGATCAGCTGGCGGCGAAGGCCAAGAAAGTTGAGATCCTCCAGTGGGAGTCTGCTGCCAAATCCGCGGAGCTGAAAAAGTTCGAGGATAAAGTTGCCCGACTGGGGCATGAGAAAAGCTGCGCAGAGGCCGCCGCAGTGGACTCGTTCAAGCAGTCTCCGGCATACAAGCAGGCCCTCACAGAGTCAGTGAAGGCTGGTGCCGCTTCTAATTTGGACATGCTCAACCAAAAAGGCGCCATTGACTGGGTCAAAGAGTCCCAGCCTGCCAGTACGTCAGGCCAGCGTCCCATGCCAGTGGGTGGGTATGCCGCTAATCTTACTTCGGGTGCGCGTTCTGGTAGTGGTGAGAGTGACCATGGTCCAGCGGATGATGGTCAGCGGACTCCCGTGCCTACTCAGTCCGAGGTGTCCCGTGCGGAGTTCTTGGCGGCCAACACTCGGGAGTATGGCACCATGGTGACGCCAAGTCCAATCGCTCGTGGGTCCGATCAGACCAGCCGGCTGGCCGGGCAACAGCCGTCGAAGGATGGTGAGGAGGATGTCGCTGCACCCAAGAATCCCTGAAGATCACCATGGGGCTGGGTAGTCTGCCATTTTTGTAATGCTGCTAAGGCTTTTTTTTTTTGGGCTAAATACAAATTACTATCCTATGGTTTAGGTCCAAAATCAATTCAGTCCCTGAAGTTCTAATTTCATCAAAAACACCCCTGCACTTTCAATTTTGATCTAATAGGTCTAATTTGTTAGTTTTCCGACAATTGAGTTATTTAACTTGTTAATGTGGATCATATATGGCCTATGTTTTATGATGTGGTGTCGAGGTGGTCTGCATTGTCAATTTAGGAGTGAGTCCTACTATTAAAAATAAATAGTTTTTCAACAAATAATCCAACTATTTGAAAGAATATTAACGAATTGGACCTATTAGATCAAAATTGAAAGGGCAGGGGTGTTTTTGATGAAATTAGAAGTCCAGGGACTGAAATGATTTTGGACCTAAACCACAGAATACTAACTAGTATTTAGCCCTTTTTTTTTTTTTTTTTTTTTGTAACTTGACAATACCTTTTGGGCGGGTAGTCCCGACCCTAGATATATGAAACGTTGTTTCTCTGAAATTTTCTAAGTGTGAGATTGTTCTTAATGAATGCGTTGTTTGCATGTTGACATACTGCTAGAGTTTTGACTTAGGCTTTTGTCGATCAACGAAACATTAAAGGAATTAAAATTGTTCCAAGTGCACGATGTAGCGGAAGTGGTGCCCCGAATATTGTTGGCGTTGCCAGTTAATTCTTGTGCTTGGACTTGGTAACAATGGTTTGAATAATTCCTCGTTTCATTGATAGCTGAAAGTTCAGCGTTTACAAAAGCGGGGTTGTACCCGTTGGGTAGCTTCCCTTAGCTAAACATAGAAAAAAATTTAGGTAAGTCAAGATGCTCTTGGGTAGCGGCACGACTATTTGTAATAATACCGAAGGTGTTCAGTATTCCAAGGGTGGGTCGTTGTGACGCCATCCTTGTCCATTAAGTAGAAGGTGCCGGGGATAACGACTTCCACAATTTTGTATGGTCCTTCCCAAGTTGGGCGGAGTGCCGTTGGCGGTGGAATGACTTCCTTCATTACCCAGTCCCCCAGTTGGAGGCTCCTGTTGTGAAATGTTAATTAAAACTCGCAAGCGCACGAATCGTCGTTAGTATAGTGTGCAAGTACGAGGTCGTTCCAACTGAGGATTGATAATCAATTTAAATCCTAACCTAATTAATCCAAACACAAAAACACAATGAACAATTAAGATAAACAAAGTATTGTTTTTAGATTTTTCGAATAAAGAAATAATGTGAAACAAACAAACAAACAAAATAAAGTTTATAAGTTGAAAAGCAAAGATGATAAAACCTAGGGTTTCGGAATCAACCACTAACAATCCTATTTATGTTTCGATGTAATTAACAGATTCTTTTGTTTCTTTTGATGACAATTCCCGTATCTAAGTCCAGGTACGGCACTTAGACCATAGTTTTCCTTAAGTGTATGATTCTCTCCAGGTACGGCAGAGGTCGTATATCCTAACATGCAGTTTATCCAGGTACGGCATAAATTTAACACATAGGATTCATTACGTTTTAGAAAACAAGAGAATCATGCAAACCATTACTTCAGGTACGACAATAATGTAATTCACAACTCTTAATCACAAGAAGCTAATTTGAATTATAATGCAGGTACGCCTCAAATTCATCTTCTAATTACTAGATGCAAAGCCCTAAGGTGATCAATCAAATAACTTAAACATAAAGCATCAATTCAAACGGTGACTAAGAATTCATCATAAAGAAACTATAAATCCATCAATATAATATCAAAGTACATAAACAATCATGATAGGGCATCATCTTAACCCTAGAAAAAGGTTTAACAAAATATAACTAAGTAAAACATAGAAATAACATAAAAACAATGGAAGGGAAAAGATGGGGAAGATGGATGAGTCGTCTCCGCTCCTTAGGCATCTACATTGTGCTCCGAGACTCTCCTCTCATGTAAATTCGTGCTCCCTTATATAGGGAAGATTTCTGCTCTTCTTTGGCTTCATGTTTCCTTGTAAAACTTGGGTTTAGATTCCTTTCTTCATTTGGAATGGGAAAACCTTGAAATATCTCTTGTAGAAGTAGGAATAGGTTCATCATTGAATCCTCATCTAAATTAACTTGCTTGAAACATTAGGATTGACGATCTTGTGCCACGGAACTTGAGTTCTCCACGAATGGTTGTAAATTCCCGAGCAGATTTCCTGTCCGACCTATCTTCACTCAAATAATCATAACTTTCTCCAGAAGTATCGAAAACGAGATCCGTAAAATTCTACAGAAAGTAGACATCCGTAGCTTTCCATGAATATAAGACTCATTGTATGATTCGATCTGGGTAACTCCCAGTAATTCGGTGAAGTTGGGTGTTCTGCACAGACAGATTCTGGGACCTGGGCGTCTTTCAATCCTAGTTAGCTCATTTTAGCTTCTTTTCTTCTCTTTATGAGACAAACCTACAAAAACACTATAACAACATAAATGACTCGAAATAAGGAGAACTAAGCATAAATACTAAGATTAAGAGGCAAAGAAATATAGGAAAATACGAGCACATTAGTTCTAGGCTTTGACTCTGGCATTGTAGAAACGTGATACCCGCTGCTTGTTTTGCAAGTTGTGCAAATGGGCCTTGTGTTGTTTCTCCTCGAGGAGGTCCTTGTCGAGGCTAACACCTTCGCCGTTGGTCTCGGAGCAGTAGCCCTCGACCGTAGCGGTAGGTTGGGTGACCTTAATGGGTAGGACTGCCTCAGTACCATACATCATACAGAATGGTGTTTCACCAATGGGGGAAGTTGGGGTAGTCCGGATGGCCCACAGTACTTCCAGGAGTTTCTCCGCCCATAAACCCTTGGCGTCGACGAGTTTCCTTTTCAGCAACTTCTTGATTATCTTGTTTGCTGCTTCGACTTGGCTGTTGGTTTGGGGGTGAGCGACAGATGCGAAGCTCATCTTGGTGCCCAGGTTAGCAGTGAAAGATATGAGTTCTTTGTTGTTGAACTGCATGCCATTGTCTGTGATGATAGTATGGGGGACGCCATACTGGCAGTAGATATTCTTCCATAGGAAGTGAGTTACCTTGGCGGTAGTTATTGCCGTCAGCGGTTCTGCTTCGATCCACTTGCTGTTGTAGTCTATGGCGACAATGATGTACTTGAACTGACCCTTGGCGGTTGGAAATTTTTCGAGCAAGTCTAGGCCCCACATGGAGTGAATCCATGGACCAATGATGATTGACAAAGGTTCCGCTGGTGCATGGGGGAGGTCAGCGTACTGTTGGCATTTGTGGCAAGACCTGGAAACCTTCCTAGCGTCGTCGCCGAGCGTGGGCCAGAAGTAGCCCTGTCGCATTGTGCGGTTGGCCAGAGATCTGGCGCCGGAGTGGTTTCCGCATTCTCCTGCGTGTATCATTTCCAGAACAGCCCTTCCCTCCTCTGGGGTGAGGCACCAGAGGTTAAGATGGGTGAATCCCTGGCGGTACAGCTTGCCATTCTGGATGTTGTAGCGGGTTGCTCTCCGCTTAAGCTGCCTTGCCTCGACCTTGTCGGTGGGCAGTGTTCCATTGCGCTTGTATTCGATGATTTCATCAATCTAGCTGGGATTGACTTCAATGTTGAAAATTTCCGCCAGGGTTTTTGTGATGCTTGGCCTGTCAAGGCATTCCACCCTTGTGTCCACTGGACTTTGGTGAGGTTGGGTGGTTGCTAGTCTTGCCAGTGAATCAGCCTTGGCGTTCTTTTCCCTGGGGATCTGTGTGATGGTGTGAAATTTGAATTTTTTGAGAAGCGTCTTGACGTACCCCAAGTATGCCGCTAACTGCTGGTCTTTGGCCTGGAAGCTGCCGTTGACCTGGTTAACGACTAGTTGGGAGTCGCTGAATATGTTGACGCTGTCAGCCCCCGAGTCGATGGCGAGGAGTAAGCCTGCAATGAGCGCTTCATACTCCGCCATGTTGTTTGAGGCTGTGAAATTGAACTTTAACACGTATTCCACGTTTAGTCCCCCTGGTCCTGTTAAGATGACTCCGGCGCCGCAGGCTTTGGCGCAAGCAGAGCCGTCCACATGGAGGTTCCAGTCTGACCGCTGTGGGGCTGGTTCTTCAGCGATTACTATTTTTGTGCTGACCTCTGCCGTTGGGTTGGGTTCATCCTGACTCTCGGTGAGCTCAGCGATGAAATCTGCCACCGCCTGACCTTTCATGGCGGTCCTTGGCTTGTAGTCAATATCGAACTCGCTGAGCTCGATGGCCCACTTGCTAAGGCGCCCGGAGTGCTCAGGGTTCTGCATTACCTGCCTCAGCGGTTGATTTGTTAAGACATGAATTGTGTGGGCCTGAAAGTACTGGAGGAGGCGTCTAGCGGCGACAATGAGTGCGAGGGCTAGCTGCTCCAGGGGGGTATATCTTGTCTCCGCCCCGTTCATGCCTCTGCCGGCGTAGAACACTAGGAGCTCTTCCTGGCCCTCCCGCAGAACAATGGCGCAGCTTACCGCTGTCGGGGCTACTGCTAGGTAAATGTACAGTACCTCGCCTTGTATAGGAATGGAGAGAAGTGGGACTGCCGCCAAGTATTCTTTCAGGCCCTGGAATGTCGCCTCGTAGTCTGGGGTCCATTCAACTTCTTTCTTGTGGGTCCTCTTCAGAACTTTGAAAAAATGGGAGGCATTTGTCAGTGAGTCTGGAGATGAACCGAGAGAGGGCGGTTAGCTTTCCTTGTAGGCTCTGAACGTGCACCTTGTATTTCGGGGCTTTCATGTTGAGGATGGCATGTACCTTGTCAGGGTTAGCCTCGATGCCCCGTTCGCTGACGATGTAGCCCAGAAATTTGCTGGCGGTGACGCCAAAGAAGCATTTCTCAGGGTTAAGGCGCATACCATAGGCCAAGAGGACAAATATGATGCGGAGGTTTGCCATGTGTCCACTGGCCTTGATGCTCTTGACCAACATGTCGTCCACGTAGACCTCAATAATTTTGCCAAGGTGCTCCGCGAACATGGCGTTCATCAACCGCTGGTATGTTGCCCCAGCGTTCTTCAAACCGAAAGGCATGACATTGTAGCAGTATAGACCTTTGTCGGTTGTGAAGGTGGTGCACTCTTGGTCGCCAGGGTGCATCTTGATCTGATTGTAGCCGGAGAAGGTGTCCATCATGCTGAGCAGCTCGTGTCCAGCGGTTGCATCGACCAATTGATCAATGCGGGGTAGCGGGAAGCTATCCTTGGGACATGCCTTGTTAAGGCCCTTGAAGTCGAGACACATTCGCCACTTGCTGCTAGGTTTCCTGACCATGACCAAGTTGGAAATCCACTGAGGATAATTGACTTGGCGGATGAATCCAATGTCTTGGAGATTGGCGACTTTCTACCCTATTGCACGATATCTTTCCTCGTCAAAGGCCCTTCGCCGCTACTTGATCGGATAGAATGATGGCTTTATGCTCAGCTTGTGTGTGATGATTTCAGGGGAGATGCCTGGCATATCAGCGTAGGACCATGCAAAGACAGCGGCGTTGTCACGTAGGAACTGAGTGAGCTCTGCCGCTATCTCTGGGGTTAGCTGAGCGCCTATGCGGACTGTCCGCTCAGGGTGGTCGTCGGAGATGCTGATAACCTTCAACGATGTCTCGGGGTTGACATGCTCCTTTTTTACATATTTCGCCTCGTCATCCCTAAGGTCCTCAAAGATATTTGGTGCTGGTGCATGGCTTCCCACCGTTAAGATCTCATGGCGGCGCGTCGACCGTGACACAGTCGTTGAATAACACTCTCGTGCCAATTGTTGACTTCCTTTCACACAACCTGTCCCGTTGGGAGTAGGGAACTTCATGAGAAGCATGTACCCGGCTATGATACACTTTAGTTTGTTGAGCGCTGGTCGACCAATGATGGAATTGTATGAGCTGAAGCAATAGACGACGATGAACTCTGTATGTATTTCCGTTGTGCATGGGCTTGCGCCGATGACCAGGCGCATGTAGTCAGAACCAAGCGGTTGCGTGACGTCGCCGGAGAAGCTGAGCAGTGGCTCATGATCCTGGAGTAACTTTCTATTCCGCTGTAGTTGGTTGTAGCAGCCATTGAAGATGACATTGACAGCGGAGCCGCTGTCAACAAGGACCCTTCCCACAGACCATTTATCGAGCATGGTGTCAATCAAGAATGGATCGTCGTGGGGTAGACGTACTCCGCGCTCTTCTTCCTCCGAGAAGGTGATGGGCTCCCAACCAGATCATGGGAGATTAGCAGATCTTTCATAGCGGATGTTGCAAACTTCCTTGGAGTGGTTAGCGCGTGCATAACGCTTTTTTGCCCTATGAGACATGTTGGTGATTGGAGCGCCACCGTCGATGGTGTTGATGCGACGCATAGGCTCGATGTTGGCGACCACAGGTGGCGGCTGATGCACCTTGAACTGCTCCAAATTACCATCGCGATACAAAGTCTCAATTGCTGTTTTGAGAGCATTGCAGTTGTTGGTGTTGTGTCCGATGTCCTCGTGGTACTTGCACCACTTGCCAGTGTTTCTTAGTTTTCCCACTCTTGGGTACTTTCTTGGGGGTGGCGGTGGGATCTGGTCTTTGCACTGGTCGTATATCTCTTCATACCAGGTTGTGAAGACTGTGAACACTGCGTACCGCTGGGAGGACTCCGTCTGTTTGTTACGGTTATCCCCTTGGGATGAGCGGTTGCTCTTGTGGTAATGCTGGTCCTTCTGCCGCTTTCTCTGGTAGTTGCCCTGTTGCCACTCTCTCTTCTTATCAGTTGGTGGCGTAGCAGGGGCTTTGTTAGCGGTCTCCTGATGGCTGGAGGAAGGCTGAGTGGCCTTTGCTGGTGTTGGCGGAGGTGGTGGGGTTTCTCCATATGTAATGAACTCTGCCTGTGCATGGATGACGGCCTCGCCCATGACGTGGTCATATGCAGCATTTGGATGGTTATAATTGAGATGATAGAGGAATGGTCCCTTTAGGAGTCCTTGCTTGAAGGCTGCCAGCGCCATTGTTTTATCAAGATCTCGGCACTGAGATGTCGCCGCTCGCCACCTGGTGACGAATGACTTCAATGTTTCCTCTTCGCCCTGTTTGACGTTGAACAACTGACTTGTGTTGTGGTGTTCGGCGGCCAAAGTTGTCTGCTGTAGCTTGGAAAGATATTTGTGTTTCTAAAACCAAAGGCTATGAACCGAGAGAGGAAAGCGTTTGATAGTGCGTGGAATGAGTCAATGGATCCTGGCGGGCACTCAAAGAACCAACTCATTGCCTCGTTATCCAACGTTTCGCTGAATAAGTGGCAGAGGGTGGCGTCATCGAACCCCTTGTTATTAGTGACTTTTTTGAAGGTGTCCATGTGGACGAAGGGGTCAGCCCTGCAGCTATAATGTGACATCTTTGGTGTCTTGGCATGTGCCGGCCGAATGGGATGTAGGATCTTGGCGGTGAATGGTCCTGACCTGGACGCAAAGAGTGGATTTGGAATTGGCGCTGGGGCGCAGGCCTCCGCCCGGATGGGATGTAGGATCCTGGCGGTGAATGGTCCTGGCCTGGACGCAAACAGTGGATTTGGAATTGGCGCTGGGCCGCAGGCCTCCGCCCGGATTAGCCTTTGCTCTAATTGTTGCATCCTTTCCAGGATTAGGGCGGTTGCGTCGCTAGCGGGCCCCGCCTCGGGGCAGGTATATTACCCTCAGTTCTAGCCCTGATTGCTGAGCGGTTGGTGTGCGGCTGTGACTCCACTTCCTGCTCCAACATTAGTAGGGGCGGAGGGGGAGGGCCCATTTCCAATAGTTCTTGTGGGTTCAGCGGTACCTGCATCTGTATGATCGGTGCGGGTACCAATCCGCTGGTATTGGGTCGACTGCGTCTGGTGCTCCGCGATTGCTCGCTCTGCGCTGGGTTAGCGTTTGCTTCCAGCGCCTTCTTCAGCTCGTCAAATCTTGACATCAGCGTGACCACCTGCTTTTGGGCTTCGGCCTTTTCTCTGCGCTCTTGCTTGCCCTCCCTGTTTGCCTTGTGGAGGTCCGCCAGTGCCAGCTCATACATAGCGGCGAGGTCCTGCACCGGTGGGCGACTGCTACTCAGCCGAGCCTCCGCTGTAGTTTGAGTTGGAGGGACCTGGGGAGTAATCTGGGGTTCCACGCTAGGGTTGACCGGCGTACTGAATAGTGCACGATTAACGTTAACCGCTGGGTTAACGTTAGTCGTTGGGTTGGTGGGATGGGGGTTGGTGGATTGATCGGCCTGCTCTTCAGCATTTGCCCCGCTACAGTTAGTCTTGGTGATTGTTGTGGTGGGATGGCCTCTTGTTCAAGGATTCCCACAGACGGCGCCAATGTTAATGTCTAAAGTTCAGCGGTAGCTAAACCTTGGTTAACGCTGGTCGGATGGGCGGACCACTACTTGAGATATGATCGATACTCCCGCTACCTATCAAGTAAAATACAAAGAGGCGTCAAAGGGAGACCGCGCTGGGCGGCCTTCTCTTCTCCGATGCCTAAGTTAGTCAATGTATTTATGTTGACAACGTAACAGTAGGTAAGTAGTAAATGCGTAATCAATGAGGAGAGAGGAGAGAACCTTTTATAGGTTGGGAAGAGGCTGACCTCTTCCTTGTTTTCGATGTGGGACTGATATGCTTCAGTTCCCAGCTTTTGGAGCTTCTAGAGCTTCTGATGCTATCTTGGCGCGGCGCGTGGCGGCGCGTTAGCAGTGATCTGGGGGTGAGCCGGGGCTCAGGCGGTAGCCTGCTTGACTGTGTTTCCGTAGGTCACACCGTTGGTGGTAGTTGGTACCGCTGGCGGTAGCATGAGCGTGGCTCATTCTAGCTAATTATGCTTGGCAAATGCTCATGTAAGTACAGTACAAAAGGATCGAGCTTTAACCTTTCTAATGGCAAATAGAAATATAGACCCCTGCAACAAACTTTACCCTTTCTATACGAGAAGAAAGGGAGAATTTTCCAAATCTAAAATCAAAACCCCATCCTTATATCTCAAATCTCAACTCCTACTATAAAAAATTGGAACAATAACTCTTCAACTAAAGAGAGTGAGAGAAACAAAGAGAGAAAGAGTGATGAGAAAGTCTGTAAGAGCGGGGAAGAAGAAGAGATGGAAAACGACAATCATATGGTTGTGTTTTTTAGAAAGAGTGATGAGAAAGTCTGTAAAATATTTTCATATTTCGCATGAAATTTGTTCAATAGAAATATTAAAAGAGAAGATATACATACCATAATCTGGTAAATCGGTGATCCAATTTTTAGAATTTGAAATAAAATCTTTCTCATAATCTTTTTTTTTATTACAAGGATGCCCGAAGGCTAAGGACAAAACCTAAATCACAATTAATCTTGGCTTAGACAAGCCCAATAGATCAGCTTCCAAAAGAGGCACGACAGCAGCAGGAGGGGAGCTAAAGAATTCGCAGCCAGGCTCATAACCATGCCCAATATTGTGTAATTCAGTGGCTGATTTGGATCTTTCTCATAATCTACTTCAAAAGACTTTGTGTGATTTGCTGTGATGAAAAGATTAACAAAGAGTTAAATACTGTTTACTCCCTATACTTATAGGGTTTCATCGTTTCAGTCCCTGACCTTCGAATTTCACCTAAAAAGTCCTTGAACTCCTAATTTCCTCCCAATTGATCCTTGCCGTCAAAGACTTCGTTATCTTGCTGACGTGGCGGTCGTTTTCTCCCTAAAAAGTCAATTATACCCTCACTTATTCAGTTTTTTTTAATTAATTTTATTCTCTCTCTCTCTTTTTTTTTACCTCTTCGATCTTCTTCCATCGTCTTCCACATAGAGCGTCTTCTTCTTCCAAAAACAAACCCAAAATAAACCCAGCTCTCTCTCTCTCCATCTCTAGACCTTCGACGACACCAACGTCAGCCAAAACGGTGACGTTTCCAACCGCGCCGCCCTTCTCGCTCTCCGCTCCGCACCGCACCAGACCCCTGTAGCTTACTGGTTTTGCCCCAAGACGACGAAGATGCCCATTTTCTCTCTACCTTCTTCTTCTTCACACCCAAATTAATCACCATAACCACCACTGAGCTCTCTCTCCATACCCAACCACCAATCCCATTGCAATCAACACCAAGCCTAAATGCCTTCATATCTTCATGAAATTACCCTTTACATTCTCAGAAAACCCACTTCATCACTTTAGATTTACTAGGCCTGATTTGGAAATACATAGTGGAGAATGAACAACTCTTTCATTCTTACGAAACTCTGCTCGTCAGCTAACTTCGGCGTCTAAAAACTCCATCTTCTGTTGCTCAGATAGTCACGACTTCTTCATAAAAGTTGTTCAAAATCGAGTCTTCTAAACTGTCTTCAAATGTCATGAAAATCCAACGGTTGAATCTTCCAAAATCAAGGTAAAACCAATGACTGTTCATACAAAATTCTGTTTTGAGATGAAATGATGAATTGACTCCAATTCGTATTTACATGTCCGATCCAGTCCCTCTTCGAAATGGGTCGAGTTCTTCTCTTGAGATTGAATTCAATTCATGAAGTACTCATTTCAATCTTGAGCAAGTTGAAGCCATCAAGGAGAGAGAGAGGCAAAAGGAGAACATATGCAATCTGGGTACCCCACCCAGCCCAACACCAACGCCGCCCAGCACCCGCCGAAACCCACCTATCTGCTCTGGGTATTTGAGTTTTTGGTAAGATTTTGATGGGTGAAGTGTTTTGATTCAAAATCTCATTTGGGTATTTGAGTTTTTGTGAGGTTTTCTATCAAGATCGAATTTTTGGATTTATGTTAGTTTTGGGGCACACATTTTGATTGGAATTGGGTCTGGTGTGGTTTGGAATGAAGAAAGTGATGGAACTGTATTTGATTGAGCTCACTAAGGTGTGAATGAATCGAAAAAAATGGAATTGAATTAGGTGGAGGTTGGTATTTGTTATTTGTGATTATATGGAAAGTGTTGATGTAATGAAAGTTGCATGCAAGTAATTATAGTTTATTAATCATCGGACATGGTTCTGCTGCAGTTAACGAAATCCGGGATCTAGTGATGATTCTGGTCATGGGTATGCATATCCTCGGTCCAGCGAGAAGATGAGGATGAGAGCTTCCGGATAAAGACCCTCTATTAACCAGACGGAGATCAGGAGAGATGTGAAAGAAGAAGAGGTAAAAAGAAAAAAAAGAAAAGAAAAAAAAGAAGAATAAAATTAATTAAAAAAGAAAAAGAAAAAGTAAGTGAGGGTATAATAGACTTTTTAGGGGGGAAACGACCGCCACGTCAGCAAGATAACGGAGACTTTGACGGATGCTTGACGGCAGGGACCAATTGAGAGGAAATTGGGAGTTTAGGGACTTTTTAGGTGAAATTCGAAGGTCAGGGACTGAAATGATGAAACCCTATAAGTATAGGGAGTAAATAATATTTAACTCATTAACAAAAGTATAGATGTTAGCCTATTAACAAAGAAGAGATATAAACCATAAAAAGTTGAGTAAGAAACAAAGAAAAATTCATGTGCTTTAGAGAAATGATATATCTTACAATAGGAAAAATGCCATGGGTTTGAAAAAACTTCACAAAATCTTGTGTTTGACTAAGGATCGAATGGGGTCTCAAAACTCTCTTAGTTTGCAATGTCTCATCTAGGGTTGTTGATCACAAGATTGCTTGTTTCAATTGCTTGACTATGCAAACAATTCTAGTTCATATATAGTGAATTCTAGCAAGAATTACGGTTACATTATGCAAATGCAATTATAATAGTATCTGTTATTGAGATTTTTTTAAAATCACATTTAAGAATTGTAGAAAAATGACTAGATACGATTTCATCACATTGAATTTGTGAATTTGTATGGTTGTTGATCGCATACTTGATCATTCTTTTTGTTTTTATCACTTGACTATGTAAGTAATATATAGTGAATTACAACGAGAGTTGCTTTCACATGATGCAAATGCAATTATAAACATATCCACTATTGAGATATTTTTCAAACCACATTTTAAAATTGAACAAAAGCGGCTAGATGCATTTCTTCATATTAAGTTTGCGAATTCGTATGGTAATTGACCACATACTTGATCATTCTTTTTCTTTTATCTCTTGACTATGCAAGTAATTAATCCAAATTCATATATAGTGAATTACAGCGAGAACTGCATTTTGCATTATGCAAATACAATTATAATTGTATCTACTATTGATATATTTTTCAAATCACATGTAAAAATTGAACAAAAGCGGCTAGATAGGATTTCTTCATATTGAGTTTGTGAATATGTACGGTTATTGACCACTTGATCATTATTTTTCTTTTATTGCTTGATTAAGCATAGAAATCTAATTCATACAAATAAATTATAGCGAGATGTTTGAAATTGCAATTATCATCATATATGCTGTTGAGATACTTTCTCAGTTGGACAAAAGAAGCTAGGTACGCTTTCATGATATTGCATATTAAGATCAGTATCCCAATTTGGTGGTCCACCATTGTCTTCACCCCACCACCACGAAATCAGAGGATCTTGATGAAATCTCGATCTCGTTCTCACAGTCGCGACTCAAATTACATCCCTCCAACCTCCATACTGCTCAAACCCAACCCAAACCAAATAGTTTTAAAGATTCCGGTGGAAAAGTAGCATAGCCCAATTCAGTGGGTTACAACATATTTACTATCCCAGTGAATTTTTAACTTTTATTAAGCCACTCTTCTCTCCCCCCAAACTCTTTCTATGGCTAGTGGCTACAATGCTACATGATGCACCCTCACACAAGGTTCTCTCTTTTTCAGTTTATTTCTTAACGTTATTTACTGTTGAGTTTTTTGAATTCATTGTCTATTGTTGATGAATTTGACGTATGCATTTCTGGATTTGGGTAATAATTTGAACCACGACTTTAAACAGAGATCCCTTGCTATGCAAGAAACGCGTACACATTAATTTTATCAAAACAATTTCTTTTCCATTATAGGAATAAGATCTAGGGCTAAAGATTATTTCTACATGTACTATAAACCCTAATCCCTAATCAATAAAAACTTTAAATTGTAAACATCTTAAAGCCAATTTGGTCTAGTAAGTGGATTCCGAATTTCTGACAAATTGTGTGTAAATTTTGTGTTGTCTTAACAACATGAAACCTTTAGACATTTAAATGTTGATGCTGTTAATTTTTTCGCTCTTATAGATTCAGTGGACATTAGTAGTCAAATCCCTTTTCTTGCTTAAACAGGGATAAGTAGCAAAGTCTTAGACTCCATGTGATACAATTATGGACAAGATTATGTTAAGTGTCTTTGGTGTGCCAATTGGTCGATAAACGAGTCATGTTTGTAGAATCTGATGATTTCGCTTATGTTCTCTTCAGTTTCTTGACATTAGCCATTGGTACCATTATTATGCCTGGTAAGTCAAATCCCATAGACAGATTTGTCAAAACCAGGTTTAAACAAAAGGAGAAAAACCCCTATAGACATTCAGCTTTGTATTTTTTTTTTTTTTTTTATCTTCTACGGATGCACCAACTTTTTTAGTTTCTGACGCATCAGCATACAGCTGTAGGCTCTTCACGGCAGCTGCTTTAAGATAAAAAGCAATTGGCCATTCAGGCTGTAGTAGTTGTGCTTCATTGCTTCCATTGCATGATTTGCATCTCCAAGAGCTTCATACAAAGTTGGCAATTCTATGGTCCCATGATCAATTAACTGCATACCAAAACCAAGAAAGGACTTGAGACGTCCATCTAGAAGTAAGGTGATAAGCTTATCCAATCCTATATACTGTCACATATAAAGTAGTAAGTAGTAATCAGATTGTCTGTGAAACTAGCTAGAATTATATAAGGGGTTATCCGGACTTTTAATCATAGGAGGTTACTTATTTAAAATCATGACTTTCTGTTTGCAAGACAGAAAACTTACCTTCTTGTAACCCCACCAGTAATCTGATATTGGGATTTTATAGTCTATACATGAAGAAGCGGTTTCAGCCATATCAATAGCTTTCCAATATCACCATGTATTTCACTATGTATCTGGGATTTTGATGACTGAAGACATGATGAAAATGTCCTATTTCTAAATTAGTGACTTACTTCAGTATAAAAATCTATTGCAGTGGTGAAGTCTTTAACTTGAAGGTCTTGGTAAAGTCGTCTCTACTTTTATGATCATTTGGAGATTCATCATTTAGTTTTTCCTGGTTCCATTTTAAAATAGAGTTGAGGTTAATGTAATCATATTGATATTGCAGATGCAGAGGATGGAGGCATCATATGGATTTTGACAAATAACGCTTAGAGGATTTGTAAATGTGATGGCATTACCGCATTACTACTGTCCCCTCCTCTCTGGCCCCTTTTCTCTTGCAGAAGTTTCTTCATGAAGTATAGGCTGTAACAGATTTTTTTTTTTTTTCCCTATGCTTCTATTTGGTATTGTATTGCATTATGAGTGTTTTGTGATTTGTTCTAATATCCTCTTTCTGTTCTTTTCTGTTTCAACTATGTAAAGACTGACACAGAGATATCTGCTCGTTCTCCATTCTCCCCTCAAGTTGACGTGGAGGATGCCTAATTTGCACAATCCAACCCTCAAGATGTTTCTTTGTGCAACCTTCAAGCAGTACCATATGCAAGCAGTATGTCTGGGCTTCGGCCCCTCTTTTCAACCAAAGAAAATGTGGAAAGTATATCTAGCACATTTTGGCTTAAACTAAGAATAAGGTACCTGAGAATCCTAATGGGTAATTGTTTTGGTTCTCTTGTTTCCCTCCTGGATCCTTATGTTTATATTACATATATAATTATATACACACACTATATGTATTGCAGTAAGATTCAATCTCGAGCAAGCTTCCCGTAAAGGCGACAGTCTATGTGGAATACCCAACAAAATGTTTGACGGAACCTGCTAAACACCTCTATATGAGATGATAAACATATGATCTAAGGCACAAATCCAAATATGAGATGATAATCATATAACCTGCTCAAATAAAAATCAAATTTCAGAGTATAACTCCGGAGTATGACCATTACAGAATTTAAGTTGGGAATACCTTATTTTCTTTCTGATGAGAAGCGAGGGATGTCCAAGAGACTTGACAGTTGGCCTCTTACGAGGTTCATGCCATAGACAATCTGAAGCTAATCACACCAGTTTAGTTGCATCATCTTCTAAC
This sequence comes from Rosa rugosa, assembly GCF_958449725.1. NCBI lineage: Eukaryota > Viridiplantae > Streptophyta > Magnoliopsida > Rosales > Rosaceae > Rosa > Rosa rugosa. Next base: position 12,661,831 of record NC_084821.1, read on the forward strand.
AAGCCTGAGTCCATCAGAGTGAGGAAACCTTTGTCTCGTATCAGCTCAAGTGCCTTCCAGAGGGAAATTAAAAAATAAGATTAGGTAGAAGCTTCCAATCATGAAAAGGTATGATTAATTATGTCCTACTAAAGCAATCAGGAACTGCATGCTGAGAAGGAAACCAGCAGTAAGGAAAGTTACATGGCTTGGGGCAATATGTTGGCCGCTGAGAAAAGTAGTGAACCACACTTTCTGGAATTGCTCTTCCTGGAAAGAGACATGTGCATTAGATTAACTAAAGACTTTATGGCATATAGAAATATGTTCAAAACTCATGCATACAGATATAGCATTGATCCCTTTTGCCAGTGAGAAAGGTGGTCAGACTTAACGAGTGATTGAGATGCCTGTATACTTTCAATGCATTTTACTCCTACTAAGAGGAAAGTAGTAATTAATGTTCTAACACTGAGTTAAGCAAATGATGGCATTATCGGTTCTCAATCTCAAGTATTAATTCCCAAGGCCTGAAAGCAAAGTTTTCAGCATAGGTCCTGTCGTTTCTCCACTTCCGCATGAGGGCAAATTAAGCATGAGAGTCATGCGCTCTACTGCTACAATACTCCAAAGCTTGTGCAATATACAAAGCCACTTGCAACTTCATCTCCCATCTCATGGCCCCTATCTCTCCCCTCTATATTAAGTCGACCAATATCAAATCACAACATGTACAAAAAAAAATCACAATTTTGAATGATTTGTTTCCTCCACAAATCATATGAGTGTAAAAAGTAAAAACCATGCAACTACTAGTCCAGTGGTATTTCTTTTCACACAATGTCTAAGGCCAGAAAACCAAATTACACTGCCTTCAACTCGAAATCAGCTGAAATTGTATATTATTCAGAAACACATGATCATACCAAAACAACAAAGTAATTATTAAAGAAACCATGTACGTAGTTATCAACTTATCATGCTCTTGACAATAAACAGGGCACCTATGCAACAAGTAAGGGTTAGCAATGGATTAGGTTAGCTCAAAATTAATGTTCAAGTTATGATACAGATTTTTATGATTTTGTACATTTGTATAAATAATAGGTTCTAGCCTCAAAGAAGAATAACACTAGTTTGTTGAACTGTACGTGAAATAACTATTTCCTTCAGGGCGTCAGAATTAAACCAAAATGGACTAGAATGAAAGAATAATTACACTGCCAATTTGCATTTCTCTGACCAATGGAATGTGAAATATTGCTTTTCATATACTTCTCGACTCTGTAGTTAAATATGCAGTTTTTTGTTATCTGCAAGGTGAATTGAGAAGCCAGAGTAGACACAAATAAAAAGCAGTTTAACTAGAGAGTACGTTTATTGCTTTACCAAAACATGAAAACTAGAGAGTACGTTTATTGCTTAGGAAATTTGAACAACTGACCTAGGCCCGACTCTAACAATCATAAGAAAACACGAAAATGCACTTGACGTGTAACATCAACTCTCAAACCAACACACTCTGTCATATCCTATGGTCTAAGAAATGTACTCATTTTGGCACTACTCTACTCTTGAAGGAAGAGATAGATTCAGGTACATGAGCACATACAGTCATGCCTAGAGGTTGGTTCAATTTTTTGACCATAAATGAAATATGAGGGGAAAGGATGGTTTCTACAGATGCAAAAGCCTAAAAGAAGAAATTAGCTCAATGACTGCATATTTCAGTACCTGTTCAAATAGGTTGTTGCATGAAAAATTTGTATACTAGTGTAAAAGATGTGGATGAAAAAGATTTCCAGTCATTTGTATGTAAAGAAATGTTGTTATGTCCCTGCAATGCTGCTGGAGAAGATTGCAATTTGCAAGAACCTCAAGTTGGTTTTATGACGATGCTCCTGAGCCAGAAAGTTACTTTTTGTGCTCCAAAAGAAAGTTGTTTAGTTCTTGCCCAAGTGTACTCTCAAATGAGACTTGTCCCTGCAGTTCATCTCACTTTGAGCGGGAACTGAGTCTTTCAGTAGATGCCTCTGATTTTGGAGGTGTCTTTGTAAAAGAGCGAGTGAGGTTTATAGTTACTGATGACTTACACGTGATTCCTTTAACTACAGCAAGCATCTCATTACTCACGAAGTTTGGAGTCAGAGATGCATAGGAGCTTGGTAGAGGAGATAGTTTTCAATATTGGAGTTGATGGTAATTTCCGATTATGCCTTCATTTTTCTAATATAACTTTGTTGCTGATTTTTTCTTATTTTTTGACTAATGTCTTACATATATCTAGGTTTTGAAATTGCTTATGATAGCATCGATCAAAGAGACCATTGACTGACACCCTGTTGAAGCCTGTACCGTTTTTCGAATGAGATTAAACACATGTTATATCAAATATGTTTCAAGAGTACTAGCGAATGATGGTGGCGCTTAATTAGTTGTTTCATTTTTTGAAAGAAGGCAAAGCCAATATATTGATCGAAAGCCAGAATGGCCCTTACATACCCTTCCGCTGTCATCGATAGACAGACAAGAAGATGTGTTAGTACCCACAGTGGTACATATATCTAGGTCACTCATTTGACATTAAATACATCAAGATAGCGTGAATCCTCCATCGGTACTACTCCGAAGGATTCGCTAAAGGCACAAAGGTGCGTAGCTCCCTAAAAAATTAGGGAATTATTGAAAGTAATAAAATTACTAACCTAGAGTTCCTTAAAAAAGGAAGCTAACTAATGACCCAAATGGCCCACAGAAAAAACAGAAAACCCTTGGCCCAAATCGTTGACCCAGCCTTGCCACGCCTCCACCTTCATGTGTTGAGGATGATGCACGCCGCTAGCGAGCCACTGCCACGACCGCTCCATACTGTCGCCGCCCACTACAAGGACCACCGGCCACACCACAACGCCACCACCTGGAGGCCAACACCGAACCCGAAATGCACCAGACCCGATCCAAAAAGAATCACCTGTGCCCCTAGAGCGCCGGCTGCATCTCGACGATGAAGTTGCGCTGCCACCGATGTCACGACCCAAACACCAGCCATCGCCGCCCCTTGAAACCAGACACCACGACACCCCCCGCCACAGATAAGCTTCGAACCAAGCAAGATCAGATCGAACAATCAGGCTTCGAGCCACTGCAGATCGAATAAGCCAAAGAATCCTAGACCATAATTAGTTGTTTCATTGAGTCATGTGGGATTGTGTTTTATTTGTTCTCACGTACTCCTAGTTGATTTAGGGAGGTCCAATTGTGATGGCCAATGGCCAAACACGCTTTAACCTTTTCCTATTCAGAGAAGAAGAGTGAGGCTCTTACGTACCTACTCCTCGTTGATTTAGGACAAAGTATAGTCCATGCATCCGCAGACACCACAACACATGTGGGCAAAGGCCACACACGTATTGCCACATGATAAAAAAATTGTGGATATAGACCTCATACCCACCTTTATATTCAATGTCGGTGTCTATATCCTCAACCTACAAACACAAAACATGGGTGCCTAATTATTTTATATATATATATATTTTTTTTTTTGAATTTAAACCAATTATTTAATATTTTTTTGGGTTTTCTTTTCTGTACGTCCTAATCTTATAGATTTTTTATCTTTCTTTTTTCTCTTCGATCACGTCACGAACAGGGATGACCACCCATACTTTTTTCTCTCAGACTCTTATCTCTTTCTCTTCTTCTGGAAAAATAAACCATCTCTCTCTCTCTCTCTCGTCTTACTGCGTCTATTTCCATCGACCTTCCTCCGATTCTTCAATCACAAATTCCCTTATAAACCCAAAAAGCTCTCCCCAGATCTTCACAAAAATACTTGATACAATTTCAGATCCCGATCCACCGACAATGTCAACCACCGTCCCACCCATCCTCCCGATCTCCACCACCTGTGTCGCCGCCGCCGGATCCATCGAGTCCCAGGCCTCCCAGCCTCGGATCGCCACCCTGGCCTTCCGCGCCTTCATCAACCACATCACCGACACCGTCCGCAACGGCCTCTCCCAGCGCCGCCCCTGGGCCGAGCTTGCCAACCGCTCCGCCTTCGCCAAGCCCGAGTCCTTCTCCGACGCCACCCTCCGTGTCTGCAAGAACTACTCCTACTTCCGCGTCAACTACCTCGCCGTCGTCGCCCTCATCGTCGCCATCTCCCTCTTCACCCACCCCTTCTCCCTCGGCCTCTTCGCCGCCTGGTTCTTCCTCTACCTCTTCCGCCCCTCCGATCAACCCCTCGTTATCTTCGGCCGGACTTTCTCCGACACCCAAACCCTAATGGGCCTCGTCGGCCTCAGCGTCTTCGTCGTCTTCCTCACCTCCGTCGGGGTGTGTTAGTATGTATAACCTACCCTCTATTTTTGAATTAGGGATTGTGATTTCTTTATTTCTTATGCGATTGTGGTTTTTCTTTGCAGCAAGGGATTGAAGAGATTTCATACTGTGTTTGTAGAGAGCGAGGTTGCGAATCACCTCGGATGAAAGAAGCCATCGACCATCAAAACTCGTTTCTCGTGCTTCAACCCGAGACCATGGAGAAGCTCTAGCGACAACACAATCAGGTACCATTTTAGTGTTTGTTATTTTATTTTCTTTGATGGCTCTATTCGATATATATGCGGGAGAAAAATTGGATGATTTTTGTTGTCTATGGTTTTCTGGTTATGGCTTATTGATTGAATTTTGTATGGGTCTATGCCTATCATCTCTAATCCAAGATCCCCAATTTCAGCACTGAGTAGGAGGCTGAAACCATGGCAGTGATTGAACCTAAGAAGATCATCATTGAGATCCTGGTATCGGTGAGTTCTGTTCCTTGTTTGTTTCTTCAACACTAACATGGATTGCCTTTGTTTTCAGATTTCGGCCAAGTCAATTGCAGAGTGAAGCTGCTTTATTTGCTTCCCCATGTACTCACCAACTTGATTTCAGCAATCGTTCCCCAGAAAGTTGAAATAAAATGAATAATATCAAGAATCTGATCAATTTCAATTTCGGAACTGCAAAGAAGCAATAGGACTCGATACTGGACCATGAATAGAAGCAATTGTTGACCGGAAAAAAAAATTAAAAAAAAAGCAATTGAAACTCTAATTCCTACCCGTTGGTCCCACCATGTCAGAATTGCAGAGAAGCCACGCTCAACAAAACTGAGACAATTAAGGCCTCGTTTGGTTCACGGAAGGGAAATCAATTCCCTTGTCTTTCCTGTGGGGAAGGGAAACTGAAGTTCCTGTCAGATTTCATTTCCTGTGTTTGGTAAAGCAGGGAAAGCATCCAGGAAATACCATTTGATTTCCCTTCCGATGTTTGGTTGGTACAGGAAAGGAAAGTAAAAATATATCAATGTTTCAATAATACCCTTCTATTTTAAAATGAAAATAACCTGAAATTAAGTTTTGATTGCATATTTGGACCTTACAAATCCCAAAGCACATGCTACAATTGAGTTTTGATTGCATATGTGCTCAACTGTTCTACTTGATTATATTTGTATGGATATAATTGGACCTTAAAAATCCCAGTGCAGATTTTACAAATGAGCTTGATTGCTCAAGTGTTCAACTTTCTAAATTACATATTAGTTCTGTCTCTATTGAGGACTCCTACAAATTCAAAACTAACATGAGCAGTATAGCACAAGAACAACCTTTGAATACCATAGATGATCAAAATTGTAAGGGCTCGCAATCAAGCAGAACAAATTACGGGAAAATTACAACTTCACAGAACAATTGAAATAACCCAAAATTCATAATTCCAACTTACAGCATCCATCATACATGACTAAAATCAAGCACAAACAAAACAAACCCACAATCAAACAGAGAAAAGAATCTATTATATTCTATTTCCATCAATTGGGTATTCCAGAAAACCAATCCTCTGGAATTCCAGATAACCAATCTAGTCCTCATCAACCAAACAATTCTCATTTCGTACACAAATAGAAACACACCAAAGTAAACTAAGAGAACCCAATCATATTATTAACAAGATTAGAGAATTGGGGCCTGACCTTTGATTACTTGGGAGAGAGAAAGCTGATTGCAGAGGAAGAGTGAGCCGAGTGAAAGCTGAAGAAGACGAAGAAACAAATCATATACCCAATCACAAAAAAAAAGGTAATGGATTTACATATCATACATACCCAATCAGTTCGTCTCCTCTGATAAAGAATTTTTTGGAATGCGTGAGTGTGTAGGTGATGAAAGAAGCGCGAAATAGAGAGCGCCAAATTGAGGCGCGAATGCGTGAGGGTGAAAGAGAGGCGCGAATGCGTGAGGGTTTGATGGGTAAATTTGGTAGTAGCGTATTTGGGCTGGGGTATTATTGCCCAAAATACTTGCAATTAATGCTAGGAAATGAGATGGGAAACTCATTCCCATCAAGTTTGAGTGGAATGACTTTCCCCCATATTTTCCCCTCTGTCAGGAAAGTAATTCCCGAGTTTGTGGTTACCAAACAAAGGAAAGGAAAGACTTTCCTTTCCGGATGCCTCAAATCCATGAACCAAACATGGCCTAAGGGGAAAGCAACCCCTCTACAGGGCACTGACCCAAAAAAAAGTGGCTGCAGCGTGGCAATTACCTATTGACACACACATGTGTGTCCTTTGGCCCAAATATGTCACGAATGTGTATGTGGCCATTGCCAATAATTGTAGTAGTGAGACTAGCACTGTATTGATTCTCTGAGGCTCTTTCGTGCTTTAATTCTCCATTAATTTTGATTATTTGTTAGCATGTCTTCGACAAGAGAGAGTCATCTGTTTTGTTGCAGAGCATTGCAAATCCGAACCGGACAACCATTACCAACAGACGGGATAAAAGTCATGTCGGTCATATTCTCTCTCTCAGAGCAAACTGTCATTTGCAATAAAGAATTAAAGATATAGGAGTCTTCTGAACCAACCCTGAAAACTAAAAGACGAACATCGGTCTCTCTCCGGAGAGTGAATACGAAGATCCTGGCTCAGAACCTTTCGAGCATGGGTGTCCCACTAATGAAGCAACAAAGAATAATCAAAACAGTATATAAGCTGGTTAGAATAGCCGTCCCCGAGTTACCTCTACTTGTGATAATAGTGGACGTGACTGTGGCCAGATTGGGTTGTTTTGAGGATGATGCCGATTACATTAGTAGGACTAGAAGTGAAATTAGGGAATCCATTGAAACTTCTATATTCTATAGTTTTGCTCATAACACAAATAAGGTTACTCCGGCAGCTACCTCATCATTTGAGCATTTGGAGAAAGTGAGGCTCTATGGTTTGGAAGAAGCTACTCTCAGTCTTAGACAAATCCCCTGCTGTGCTATTTGTTTGCAGGATTTTACAGAAGGTCCTGAAGAACTAATTACCTGTTTGCCGTGCAAACACTATTATCATTTAGCTTGTATTGTCAAGAGCCTGAAAATCCGTCACACGTGTCCCTTGTGCCGATACCCAATGCCTATAATTGCTGAAGTGTCGGGTAAAACTCGAGAAGTTTTTGTATGTCGCTATATATAGATATGAATCATATGATGCATGTCTGTGTTTTTTTTATGAGAATGATGCATGTTTGTTTCAATTGCTAATGTGTGAGAGATCGATACATTATTTATTGGAGGATGTTCAACCCTAGCCGTCTTAAAGTTTCCAAGTTATTCAAGATTGATATGTATGTAGACATTTATTAATGTTAAATGAACTGGTACCATATATATGTACATCAACTATACATAAAATAGGATGCAGGTTGTACTTAAAATGATGGTTCATGTAACATTATTCTTAGACGCTTTATGGCTCATAAAGGTTTTGAATGGAAACTCTATTTCTTATTTTTCCTTGCCACTTTCTTTAAGTACGAGGCTTAACAGGCAGTACCAATGCTAAACCCTAGCCGCCATGGGGTAGGGCTCCAACATCAGCATCTAGCGCCGATCCTAAGAGGGATTGTCCTCCCCGCAATTGGAGGATGTTATGCAGCCTTCCAACATGGACCGGTTTTGACGAACACTAGTCTGAAATTGCACAAGTATGGATTTGGATCTATCTTCCACTCTATGGGCATGTCATCGGGCTGCAGCGAGTTCTCGAACAGTTTTGTGGAAATAGGTTAGAAGATCCGAATTGCTCTGTGCGCCTGAAGGCCCTGAGTGAATTTGGGGCTTTTGATGGCTCATTGGATTCAAGGCGAACATGGCTGATGATTGGTGTCCGATAACTCGGAAAGCGCAGTATAACTTGTGAAGATCGGAGGGGGAGACTGAATTTGCAGAGGGTAATCGTGTTGGTCTGGAGGTGGGTGGCCACCGATTCTGGCTGGATGACGACATAAGGGCCTGATGTTCGAAGCAGAGTGCTGAAATGTCTCGTACTTCGATCTGTAGAGGCGGTGGATTGCTCTGTGCTCCCGTCTGGGGGTGCAGCATAAAGAATATCTGAGACAGCGGATCGAACTAGGTTGTGATCGCTGGTGATGCAGATGGAGGGCCAAATCAATTAGTGAGGTTTGCGTGCCCAAAACATTTGGGATTGTTTGTTGGTTTATGGCCTAAGTGTAGACCAAACAAATGGGCTCTAGTTCCATGGGATTTCTTATTTGGGATCCCCGAGGAGTATTAATCCAATAACTGAGCTTATGTTTATTATTGGTCTGAACGTAGCCTATTTATTATGTGTTTATTTTCATAGTTTATAGGCTCGCTTTTGAATAAGTCAGCACTGGTTGTCTAATAAGTGATACTAGCATGCCACATCCTAGACTTGCCCATATATATGGCAAGAGAATGTATGTATCTGTGTCATTTTGGCTTGAATGAGACTTGATTAATTGTATGATTCAAAAAAAAAAAAAAATTGAATGGACGTTTGATAAAAAAACAACTTCAATTTCTAATGTACTTATCCAAATTTAAACTCAATCCAATGTGACTACTTCCAGCATTAAACCTCGAGGAGTGTAACTACATCAAAGAGTCAAAAGAAAAGTCGCAATACTCAAATATCTCTTATTTTCTAGGGTTTTTGCCTTGCTACCTCCCTTCCCTCTTTGTCATTGTTTTTACTTAGATCGAAAGGTCTAGATAGAAGCGATATAGAGAGAATTAGGGATAGTGCGGACACGAGATGTATAGTAGTTCACCTCCATGTTGGGAGACTACGTCCATTTGATTATGTTTCACTATGTTTGGGCCTTGAGGCCCTATTAGAGACGATGTTGGGAGGGAGGTACCTTTTATAAATAAGAAGGAACCTCCCTCCTTTTACATGTTTTCCAATGTGAGATGAAAGTATACTATTCTAATGCCATATAGGCAAGACTGGGAGGGTGGCCGAGCTAGGGTCGGCCCTACCCTAATTTTTAGGGCTTAGGGTCAGGTAAGGCCGGGTCTAGTCAAAGTCATCAAAATTTAGAACTGGGCCGGGCCAGGCCAGGGTTAAATATGCTAGCCCTTACCTGCCTGAAAGGCCCGAGCCGCTAGAATCGAAAGAGCCAAATAGGGCCGAAAGGGGCCTTATTTTGTTTAACAAAAAGAAATACATTATTTTTTTTTTCTCAAAATGTGGCTCAATGGTTATATAGGTAATCCAAGACTATTTTTTTTTTGTTGATCATATTTAATATATATATATACAGTTCTTCTAGGCCAAGGATGTCCTTACCTTAGCTTAGGAACGGATTTCAAGTTTTTGACCACTTTTTGATCACATATTCACGTCTTAACCGTTCAGTTTTTAGGTCCTAATGTATAGATCATCTCTGCAAAATTTCAGCCAAATTGATGATCATTAAGGCATTCGAACTTCAATTTACAATAATGAACACGAACGGTTCCGGTTCGACAGATTCAGTTCGTTCATTTGTTTAATCGAGTTCGATACCTTAACGGTTATCAATTTGGCTGAAAATTTGTAGAAGTAATCTATAGATTATGACCTGAAAACTGAACGGTTAAGATGTGAATATGTGATCGAAAAGTAATCAAAAACTGAAAATCCGTTCCTAAGGCTAAGGTAAGGATATTTATAAATATTAGTTAAGGTGGTTATATTCAATTAACTATCTCTCTAAATCTCCCAAAATTAATTGTTGTTTAACTAAGAAAATGAAAATTAAAGAAAATAATCTTATGAAATCAACTACAAAGAAAGAGATAAGTTGTATGTTATAGAAAAAATAGAAACATATTTAAAAAATAGAAAAAATATAAAATTATTTGGGCTTAATTGGGTAGGCTTAAAAGGACAGCCCGGGCTTCATTTGCATGGCCTATACCCTACCCTATTTGAGAAAGGGCCGCGGTAGGCGGGCTTAGGGCTAAAGGGCCAAATGATGACCCCGACATGACCATACAACTAGATGGCTTATGAACAACAAATAACATTCTAGCTCCACTACCAACTTATACAGTACCGATTAGACTCTTCTGACCGCCCTCTTTCGGATTGACTACCGATCATTCGAAACCGACAAGAGCGACGAGTTTGGTTTTGGACCGAACCCAAAACCCTTTACTACATATGGGCCTTTTTTAATTTACTGCAGATGGGCCTTGATTAATTTAGTGGCCCAACAAATGCTCATTAGAAACAATTTCAAAAAGGAAAAAAAAGAAAAGAAAAGGGTACTTTGGTAATTCACATGCTTCTATTCTATATATATATATACACACACACACTTGCAAATGCATTCTTCAATTCTTCTTCCCTCTCTCCCCCACTTTCCCCCTTCTCATTGTCTTTATATCTTTCAGAAGAGAAGAGAAGAAAAGAACCATCTTCTCTATTTCCCATCCATCTAGACATGAGATTTACAAAGTGGATGGTATCCTTCAATCAAGGAGGATACCTTACTATTGATCTCATTGGTACAAGGGGGAGAAGATTTCTATCATCTAGACCCAGACACAGATATCTTTGTTTCATTGATTTTGCACTAACAAATTCAGGGTTGAACATGAGTTTTCATATCTTATTCTTTCATTTTACTTTTTATCCCTTACACAAAACAGCCCATACATTTTGCATCATATATTGTGCATTATACCAACTTAAAACGGGACGGGCGCACCGCTCGCAAAGCTTCAGCGCATCTATATAAACTAAACACACTGGGCTCAATTAATTTCCCAGAAATCTTGAATCTCGCATTTTCCCCTGGTCATTTCTTCTCTCTCCTTCACGGTCCTCCCTCACCGCTCTGATTTGAGATTTCTCACCTCACCTGAAAAATCAACAATGTCGAGCCACAGCGAGGTTATGATAGAATTAATGCTTTCCTACTTCATCCGCGAAGTTCGCTAAAATGCGTTCGCGAGATGACGTTACTGCGGGGAAAAGTAAGTCGAAGCTCGCTAAGAAGTAGTGTTCGCGAATAACAGTTCGCGGAATAACTAAGTCTATTCGCGAAGGTTGAGTCTGTTAGCTGTCGCGAAACTTGCTGCGGTGAAAGTCTTAGCTGCGGTGAAACATATTTTACAGCAACTTGCATTACTATTTGCTCCACTCAAAATTAATCTAGATATTTTATATCTAAAGTTCTTTTAATCTAGTTTAATATGCTTTTATCTTAAATATTTTGTAGGTTAATCTTGTACCCTATATAAGGGAAGAGATGGTTGATGTAAAAGCAGAACAAGTTCAGAAACTCAAGTACACAAGTTTGCTGAGTTAAGTTGATCTGTTCATGCTTCATTTGCTACTGAAAAATAATCAAATCAACAAGTTGTGGTTTCGATTATATTTTGTTCAAATACAAAGTAGAAACAATCAAAATTTTACATAAACATTCAACAGGTTAGAGTTGTTTCTTTGATATTCAATTTTTTAGGGTTTATAAGTTTTCTACGCGATCTGTGTTGTTTGATTTAGTGTTTAACTGTTCTTCGTGATCTTGCATCTTTCAGGTTATGAACGCCGTATCTGTTTCCGGTTCAACTTCTAACGATGGATCTGGTCCCTCATCAACTACTGCCAAATCTTCTTGTGAAAAAAAAAGAGGTTAGTCAATTTGCTTGGATTCAATTTCTTAGGGTTTATGAGTTTTCTTCGCGATCTTGCATCTGTGTTGTTCGATTTAGCGTCTAACTGTTCTTCGCGATCTTGCATCTTGCAGGTTATGAACGCCGTATCTGTTTCCAGTTCAACTTCTGACGATGGATCTGTTCCCGCATCAACTGCCGCCACATCTTCTTGTGAAAAAAAAAAGAGGTTAGTGGTTCAATTTTTTTGGGTTCTAATTGCAATTTATGTGTTGATTACATTTTTCTGGCTTGTGACATCAATTGATTTACAGTTAGGAATTCTAGTTGACCATGTTGTTAATTTATTTAGATTTCTATGAATTTAGATTACTACGCATTTAGATTACAGATGACCTCAAGGAACTGCTACCCCCATGTTCCGAGGATGTGTTTTGGGTTTCCAAAGATTTGTTTATCATTTGTTCTTTTCCATTCTTCATGTTCTGCTCTCATCGTTTCAGTTTCAGTGATTTGCATATGTATATGTTCTTATTTGATACTTCTTTATTCACTAGTAAGAATGTTCAACTGTTATTGTTGCAGGTCATAGAGGTTTGTTCCTCTCCTGTGCAATCTGAAGATAGTACTGGAGAGAATGAGGACTCCCAAGATGATGATGTCTCAGCTGAGGACTCTGGTGAAATTCCTGCAAGTATATAGGGTGGATGTAGTATAGTAATGGAAGAAAATGGGTTGTCGTTCCCACGAGGATATTAGTTCAATTCACAATATGAAAATCTAAGTTAACTAAACTAAAAGAACACACAAAACAAGAAACACAAATCAACTAAGACAAGCACAATGACTCAAACTAGGACTTATGATTTTCACGGTTTTGAAAAAGTTTATGATAATGGAAAAATTACTTGAAAACAGAAACTTAAAAAGTAAAGGGCTAAATACAAATTACTATCCTGTGGTTTAGGTCCAAAATCAATTTAGTCCCTGAACTTCTAATTTCATCAAAAACACCCCTGCACTTTCAATTTTGATCTAATAGGTCCAATTTGTTAGTTTTCTGACAATTGAGTTATTTAACTTGTTAATGTGGATCATATATGACCTATATTTTATGATGTGGTGTCAATGTGGTCTGCATTGTCAATTTAGGAGTGAGTCCTACTATTAAAAATAAATAGTTTTTCGACAAATAATCCAACTATTTGAAAGAATATTAACGAATTGGACCTATTAGATCAAAATTGAAAGTGCAGTGGTGTTTTTGATGAAATTAGAAGTCCAGGGACTGAATTGATTTTGGACCTAAACCACAGGGTACTAACTAGTATTTAGCCCAAAAGTAAATCTAAATAAATTGAAATTGAAAAGAGTCTATAATGATTAAAAGTAAGAATGTGATGATGATGAGCCTAGGGTGTCGGAATCAACCACTAGCAATCTTATCTACGTTTTGAACCAACCAATGGATTCTTTCGTTTCTTTTAGATAACAATTCCCGTATCTAAGTTCAGGTACGACACTTAGACCATAGTTTTCCTTAAGTGTATGATTCTCTCTAGGTACGGCAGAGGTTGTATATCCCAGCATGCAGTCTATCCAGGTACGACATAAATTTAACATATAAGACTCATTACGTTCTAGAAAACAAGGGAATCATGCAAACCATTACTTCAGGTACGACAATAATGTAATTCACAATTCTTTATCTGATGAAGCTAATTTGAATTATATTGCAGGTATGCCTCAAATTCATCTTCTGATAACTAGATGCAAAGCCCTAAAGGTCGCAAATCAATAGAACTTTAACATAAGCAACAATTCAAGCAGAGAATAAGAATTTATCAAAAAGAAACTATTAACCCATCAATTGAATATCAAACATGTAAACAATCATGCTAGGGCCTCATCCTAGCCCTAGAAAAGAGGTTTAGAAAAATAAAACTAAATAAAACATAGGAAAAACATGAAAATAATGGAAAGGGAAAAGAAGGGGAAGATGGGTGAGTCGTCTCCGTTCCTTAGGCGCCTTCAATGTGCTCCCGAGACGACCTCTTCATGTGAAATTCGTGCTCCCTTATATAGGGAAGATTCCTACTCATCTTTGGCTTCAAGTTTCCTTGTAAGACTTGGATTTGGATTTCTTTCTTGATTTGGAATGGGAAAACCTTGAAATATCTTTTGTAGAAGTAGGAATACATGTATTCTTGAATCCTCATATGAATTAACTTCCTTGAAACATTAGGATTGACGATCTTGTGCCATGGAATTTGAGTTCTCCACGAATGTTTGTAAATTCCCGAGCAGGTTTCCTGTCTGACCTATCTTCACTCAAACAATCATAACTTTCTCTAGAAGTATTGAAATCAAGATCCATAAAATTCTACAGAAAGTAGACATCCGTAGCTTTCCATGCATGTAAGGCTCATTGTCTGATTCAATCTGGATGACTCCCAGTAATTTGGCAAAATTAGACATTCTACACAGGCAGATTCTGGTGACTCAGGATTGCAAAGCATGTTTCAATCGTTTTAGCTCATACTGGCTTCTTTTCTCTTTATAGACAAACCTACAAAAACACTAAATTAACATAAATGACTCAAAATAAGGAGAACTAAGCATAAATACTAAGATTAAAAGGCATAAAAATATAGGAAAATATGAGCACATCAGACTCCCAAGATGTCATCTTGGGACTGCTGCCTCCATGCTCTGAGGAGGTTTGTTGTAGCGTCGAATCTAAGAATCAGTCCCTTGTTTGGATGTTTAAAAAAATTAATTTTATTCTTCAATTTCTGTTCTATCTTTGCAGGTAAAGCTAAGGGCTTTTGTCAAACATATTCTGACTCTTCCGGTTGATGCACCGGAGCAGGAAGTGGTGAAGTCACAGAGGGGAATGCAAGTAGAAGCCGGTCCTAATGAGGCTTTGTACGCATGAGGGGTCCTTGGAGATCAACCAAGGACATACCCATTGACCAGCTGGGGACTCCTTGATGCTCTCATGTCACAAGTCAGTCATGCTATGTGGTGTCGCGCAAATTTCGAGATTTCTGGAGAGTGGCCGTTCAACGATCCATTTCCATAGCTAAAAGGTTCAGTTTAGATGTAATGCGTTTCTGCAATGTATATACCAATGTTTCCTACTTGAATATCAGTCTATATATACTTAACTATGACAGTTGGCTAATTTGAGTTGTGTTTTTTATCATACAACAGGGAATGTGCCAAGGCCTTGGTTGGCTTTCACTTGGAAGGCTGCCGAAAGTGGTCTACTGTTGATTGGAAATACTCAATACCTGAATATGGTGCTGTTACTGGTCTCACTCCTGCCAGAAGTTCAGTCTTCATCTTGAACGTCCTTTTGAGTAGTGGTTTACTTTTTGTAGACAATACACCCACCTGAATATGTAGTGTTGGTGTTTCAATTCTTTGATTGGGTCAAGAAGGTTTTATTTTCTAAAGTAGATTTTATTTTCTCCTGAAGTAGATTTTATTTTCTATGCCTTTGAGACCTTACAACTGTACCCTCCATTTTAATTAGACACATGCGTCGCTTGCTTTTCTTGGAAACCTCAGCATAGATCGATGAGCAAAATTTTGAAATGTTCGAGACCACCCAACACATAATGAGTACCCTTCTCAACACCAAGGGAAGAATAAAACTCAAACTTGATTAGATTTGCTTTCAGAAACCAAATCGTTGCTGTGTTCTTTGAGCCATCATGCATGAGTGACACTTGTACTCTCTGGCTTGTATACATAAACCAATTGCTTTCAGGTGATATCATCCCCAAGCCATCAGATTTTTGGGACCATTTTATGTTGCTTATAAATTGAGAGTTACTCAGAGCACATTCTAGCAAACAAAGTTTAATCACCGCTCATCTCTGAAATAGTACCTTGTAGCTTTTTTTCTATTCTAGATTCCAGACTCGAAGTACCTCCTGGGGAGGCGTAAAATTTTCAAATTGGTAAGCTCCCAAAACAGAACCACTTTTGTATATGGTACTCGTCTTTTTCTCATATTTGTTTAGAAAAACTCCATTCAGGAGTAATGTTTCTGGGTGAACATTCCGTTTTTGCAAGTTGTTGTAAATATTAATGTGGCTATTCATGTAATAGCAATTAGTGTTGCGTGATATACGCCAATTAAGATTGATTGGTGATTAACAGAATATAATTAGCGATTGATTGATTGTAATCAGACGAGTGATTGATGTAATCGTTAAATAGTTACCTTTTGTAAACCTGAGGTACTCCTATATAAACCTCATTGTGAGATGAATAGACACACTCCATTTCTCATACTTCATTCTTGGTGTCTAAACTCTCCCTCTCTCAAATTCTTTTACTATCGTTTTACAACACGTTATCAGCACGAATAGTTCTACCATTGAGACAAGATTGAGGATCATCAACCAAAGCCCTAGCCAGGAAAAAACCTCCCTGCCGCAGCCTCCCTGCAGTCCCTACTGCCCCTGCAGCATCGTCGCACGCCTGCTGCCCCTGCAGCACAGCAGCACGCCAGTTCCTGTGCAGATCAGCCTGTTTGCACGCCCCGAAACCTCTTGATCAGGACCTCAGATCAAAATCTTTCCTTCATCAAAGTTGTTCGTCTCTGCCTCTTCTATCTGACCTCCAAATTTTAGCCTTATTGGAGTCGTTTTGAGACCAGTACACCATTCGAAGTGGGAGCTGTTCAGAAGAGGCGAATAGCTCTTGGATTGGCTGAGAAGACAACCTTCTCAGTTCTGCACACCTAAGCTGAAGATTCATCCGTTCTACATTGAGTTAAGTTCTCCAAATTCTAATTTTAATTCATGTTTTCAAACTTGATTATATGAACAATCACCATGATGCATGAACCCCTAAATTTACTTTATTAATTTATTTGGTTGATACATATATATCTGTCGTATATATTTGTTCATGTTTTTGGATTTGATTGACATATACCATGACACATTGACATGTAGGATTCCTATTTAATATTACTATAATGCCAGAAGCGTTTATTCAAATCATTGCCATAATAATGTGCATCATTTCCTGTTAATGCCGTATATTACGCTCATCACCATAATGATTTCATTATTGACTTTATGATATTTATTTACTTCATTACAATTTCTTAATGCTGTACATTAAGTTTATTTCCATAATGATTATGAAATATTTATGGGGTTAATGAAGCGTTAATGCCAGAAGCATTTAAGAAAAAAAAAAGACAGGTTAATGGTGAATATTAAATGGGGCTGAGTCAGAAGCTCAAATCAAGCCCAAAGTCACAACAACAAATCTGAGCCAGAAGCTCAAGCCCAAGTTGCAAGACCAGAATAGAAGCTCACCACATGTTGCCATGACAAAAGTTATGAATCTTCTCAAACTAGGCTCATCCAGTTGGATGCGATGTCTAGGCAAGGTTCAGATGAGGCTGTGTACTTAAGAGAGCCTCGCTCCACCTAAACCTCATCTTTCCTTACCTGGTCGTATTCAATTGCAGTTACCGAAATGGTTGAGTAATAATTTTTCATTTTTTGGCAGACCAACTTGAGCCCAGCAGGCCCATTCTCCCTCTGCAGGACCTAGCAGCCCAGCAGGTCTCACACACCATTTGAATTACGCATGAAAGCCCGGGTCACAAGCCCGCAGACTAAGCCCGATAGGCTTCACTATCAAGCCCACTCCTTTGGTCCAGCAGAATCAAATAAAAGGAAAAATGATTTCATATTGTAAATAGATTCACCATATCTAATATGTGTAATTAATTGCCAGAAGCATTTATTCACATAATTGTGTGATAGTTAATATGTTAAATTAGTAGCATGCAATTAATATCTCAATTGATTTGTGACTGTTATTTATCCAAATTTGTGAGATTATTTCAATTTGCTCAATTCAATATTATTGAGTTACTTGTCTAAATTTTCGCACTAGAATATATGTGTAGAAAATGCAGGTACCTAATGAACTAGAAGTTCTAAATGAACCAGTAGTTCATACATATATCGAACTTGTAGTTTCGATAAATGCCGTTTAAGAAACTTGAAGTTTACTTCATAAATTCACCACACACGATAAAACCAGTAGATTTTACATGTCTAATCCGATTTTTCATACCATGTTATAGAACTTGAAGTTCTCATTACTTGCTTATGGATGATATTACCCAAGGCACTAATATTATTTGTTCCTTTCCTGTAAGAAATTTTAAATCTCGATCAACATGTTTGACTTTGTTGCTTTGGAGGTCTCCAGAAGAAACTATCTAAAGTGAACTCAAGATGTGAAAATTCATCTGATTGCAAAGAAGATGAGATCAACAATCAATGCTAACAATGTCGTCATTGAGGCTTTTAATATAAGTGCCATAATTTTCAAAGGAAACATATGGAGAAAACACTCCAAGTTGAGTATCCGATGAAGAGGATACACAGACTCTTTGGGTCGCTCTAGAAGAGCACTTTCACCATCAAATGACCATTTTCTTGCTTGAAGCAAGACATGATTGGCAGAACGAAATTAGCCCATATGACCGTCTGCCACTTGGCCAAAGCCCAAGAGGCCATATAATCAGGCTCCACGTGGCCAAGGCCCACGTGGTAGGAACCATGATGCCATAACTCAGCAAGCCCGAGTTGAAAGGAACACTGGTCCGGCCCGCTGCCACCAGAATCAGCATGATCTTTGTTATCAATGTGGAGGAATTGAATGCTGGTCCCGCACCTGTTGTGCGATAGCCTAAGCAATAGATGAGTATTACGCCGGTTGCGGAACTCGAAATACCAACTTTATTAAAGGGTCATTTTCTATCGATTCCACACTAGAGATCACGGATTTTCAGGCAGTTACTGAACATACCGAGGATTAGAACTCGAAGACATAGGTATAATTGGCCCCTTGTGCCATATCTATTTCATCTTAATGAATGAAACATCTTCGGATTTTGGTGATTTATGTTTTTCAATTATTTTGGATTATAGAAATGTGGTTATGTTCGAATATATTTAATTCAATAAACTTATTCATACATGTGATCCATTGAATTAAATAAATGAATAGGCATATTCTGTGGGGAAGTTTGTTGTCTGGTTAAAAGTGCTATTACGCACACCATACTCCTAGATCGGAGATATTTTTCAAACTTATTGTCTATTCATACATCTGTGACAACCGTATCAGGCCAATCCAACCTGATAGAGGGTTATGGCAAAACCCACTATATGTTGTCCAATGGTACTGAACCTACCATTAATGAGGCCTTATAATCTCCACGTTCCAGAAGAACGTTATTGAGTATTAAGGATATTCGAACCAACGGTTATCACGCTGAAACCACTGAGAAAAATGAGTGTAATATCTTTGCATAACCTCCAAAGTGTATGGCCAGAAGCGTACATTGAAGAAATTGGAATCTGTTAGCTAGAAGCTAACTAATTCAAGCAACTACTTGCTATGGCATGACCGTTTGGGACACCCAGGTCAAAGTATGATGCACCGTATCCTCAATTCATCGCAGGTGCATCCCCTTCTGAATAAGGGTCTTGTATATAATGACACGCTATGCCATACTAGACCATCATATGCAAAGACTAGTACATACACCACCATTTTTCTGCACAGAATGCAAGGGAAATTTGTGGACATATATATCCAACCACCATGTGGACCAGTTAAATATTAATGGTTTTGGTTGATGTATCGACAAAGTGATCACATGTTACACTATTGTCCACAAGAAAACGCTGTTTTTGCTAAACTCTCACCCAGATCATGAAATTGAGGGTTCACCACTCTGATTATCCCATAAAGTCAATAAGACTTGATAATACCGGAGAGTTTACATCGAAGTCTTTCGATGATTATTGCATATCCCTTGGGATTGATGCTGAACATATAGTTCCCTATGTTCACACCCAAGATGGTCTCGCAAATAGAATCTTGGTAATGCGCAACAAACTTCTAGTTTTTGCGTGGGGCTATGCAATCTTGCATGCAGCTACGTTGGTCCCGTTGAGGCCCACTGCTACCCAACTTTACTCCGCGATACAATTGGTGACTGGGTACGAACCTGATGTTTCGCACTTACGCGCATTTGGGTATGCAGTCCGCTTGCCAATTGTGCCGTCACAACGTACAAAATTGGGTCCTCAACAAAGGATGGGCGTGTATGTCGATTATGAATCCCATCCATTATGTGCTCTTTAGAGCCCTTGACAGGCGATCTCTTTACCGCTAGATTTGCGGATTGTCACTTTGATGAGACAGTCTTCCCGCCGTTAGGGGGAGATAAGAACGTCACCGTTCCTGATGAACGGCGTGAATTAACATGGAATGTCCCCACAATGTCTCATCTTGATCCCCAAACCGCATGAAAATACTGAAGTGCGGACAATTCTAGATCTATAGAGACACTTTCTCTGATCTAGCTAAAGTGACGAGATCACATATACCTGCTGCAAATGTGCCTGCAAGGATAGATATCCCTGTAGGACGCGTCGCCCCAGATGGACGAGGTACGACCATGGCGGCTAACCAGTCACATGTCCCTGCCCAGAAGTGAGGTAGACCACTAGGTTCGAAGGATTCTTATCCCCGGAAGAGGGTAAAACTGGCACCAACGAATCCACTAGACATCGCGATCTCAACTGATCCATCTCACGAGACAATTCCGGATTATGGGTCCGTCCTAGAAGAGACGACGTTGGGGGACGCTCCAACGTCTGAACCCACTCCCGAGAATAGAGAAATCTCGGTAAATTATGCATGCTTAAGTGAGATCTGGAATCAGAATGAGATTATCATCGATGATATACTTGTATTCGCAGTAGCTACCGAAATTATAAATAGCGATGACATCGAACCTCGCTCCGTTGATGAATGTTAACGTAGAGACGACTGGCCAAAAAGGAAATAAGCAATCCAGGTCAAATTAAATTTCTTGACAAAGAGAAAGATAGGTGTTTGGACCTGTTGTTCCTACATCTCCCCATGTTAAACCCGTAGAATTTAAATGGGTATTTGTAAGGAAGCGTAATGAGAAAAACGAGATTGTGATACACAAGGCTCGTCTAGTGGCGCAAGAATTTTCTCAACGCCCTGTGATTGATTACGAGGAGGCGTATTCTCTCGTAATGAACGTCATAACGTTCCGCTACCTTATCAGTTTGGTAGTTTCTGAAAAACTGAATATGCAGCTTATGAATGTGGTCATAACTTATCTCTATGGGGATCACGATACAGAGATATACATGAAAGTTCCTGAATGACTTAATATACCCGATGCAAATAGTTCTAGACCACGGAACACGCTCTTCATTAGTTTTGAGGCGTTCACTTTATGGATTGAAACAATCCAGACGGAGGTGGTATAACCGTCTAAGTGAATATTTAATCGGGATGGGATATGTGAATAATAAACTATGCCCATGCGTGTTTATTAAGGAAGCAAGTTCCTAGTTTGGAATTGTGGCGGTCTATGTCAATGACATAAATTTGACTGATACTCCTGAAGAGATCAAGGAAACCGCAAAGCACCTGAAGTTGGAATTTGAGATGAAAGGCCTTGGGAGAACAAATTATTGTCTCGACCTGAAGTCTGAGGACAGTGCAGATGAAATTTTGGTCCATCAACCAAATTACATCTAGAAGATGTTAAGATGCTTTAATGAGGATAAAAGCAAGCACACCCACGGTCGTCTGAAGTCTAGAGAGAACCGTATCGTCCTGCAGATGATAATGAAGAGATATTGGTGCCAGAAGTCTCATATCTAAGTGCAATAGGCGTATTATTGTACTTGGCTCAATGCCCTAGATAGGACATCTCATTTGAAGTGAACTTGTTAGCTAGATATAGCTCTGCGCCAACACGCCGCCACTGGAATGGCATAAAAGACATTTTTCGCTAACTTAGAGGTACGGCGGATATGGGCTTATTCTATCGCTACGCATCAAGGAATGGATCAAACCCCCTTGATCCTCAGAATGATGCTTGCCTTGTTGGATATGATGATATAGACTATCTATCAGACCCGCACAAGGCACGTTCCCAAACTGGTTATGTCTTTACCATTGGGAATACTGCAATTTCTTGGAGGTCTACGAAATAGACACTTGTTGCTACCTCTTCGAATCATGCTGAGATACTAGCTCTTCACGAAGCAGTATGTGAATGTACATGGCTAAAAGCCGTTACAAAGCATGTTCGAAGCACATGTGGACTGCATTCCACCACTGATGAACCAACCATTATCTACGAGGATAATGCTGCTTACATAGAGCAGATAAAGATGAGTTTCATCAAAGGAGACAACACCAAACATATTGCACTGAAGTTCTTCTTCAATCAGCAACAAGAAGCATCAGAAGATTGAAGTTAAGCAGACTCGATCTGAAGACAATCGTGCAGACATCTTCACCAAGTCAGTACCAAAGTCTACATTCCAGAAGCATGTCCAAGGTTTCTCCCACTGGGTTTACCGGGCAAGGTTTTGGTGTAGCAATTCTAATGCATCCCTCTCGTAGACATACTACGTACTTATGGTGCTGATAAGAAGACTTCACCTATATCTGAAGCTGTAATACTGCTACTCCACACTCAAGCGCGTTGTGCTCTTTTTCTCCTTCGACCAAGGTTGTTTTTTCCCACAGGGTTTTTATTACTTGGCAAGGTTTTTGACGAGGCAACTTAGAAGCGCATAGCAGAACCAACACTATTGACATGGAATATCCAAGGGGGAGTGTTGTAAATATTAATGTGGCTATTCATGTAATAGCAATTAGTGTTGCATGATATACGCCAATTAAGATTGATTGGTGATTAACAGAATATAATTAGCGATTGATTGATTGTAATCAGACGAGTGATTGATGTAATCGTTAAATAGTTACCTTTTGTAAACCTGAGGTACTCCTATATAAACCTCATTGTGAGATGAATAGACACACTCCATTTCTCATACTTCATTCTTGGTGTCTAAACTCTCCCTCTCTCAAATTCTTTTACTATCGTTTTACAACACAAGTGGCATTTTAGGAGTTTTATACTTTTATTGCAGTAGTTTTGTTTTAGGATTTTGGACAAAGGCATCAGTTTTTCCTTTTTGTTTCTGTTGCTTGCGGAGTTAATTTGTTCCAGGAAAGGATAACCTATCCAGATTTACCATGGCTCAAAATTTACCAGCTGAGAAAATTATTAGCTTGAAGGAGTTGGTGGATAAAGGGGAGTAACAGAGTTATCTTTGTAGAAGCTTGATGTGCATGTTTTCAGGTCTAATACATGTAGAGACATGTTATTACTTCCTCACAGCGCAGCTAACCGTTATTGTAAGAACCTCAAAATCTCAAATTGAAAATTATTGATTTATTGACGATGCTGAGCCAACACGGTTTTACTGCTATGCTAATAGTACTCATTCCTCCTGGTTTAGTTATTATTCAACTGTTCCTTGCCCTTCCTGTTCATCAGCCATGAACTGGAAACTTTATCTTTCTGTGGACGATTCTCAAGGTGGAGGTTTGTTTGTAAAACAGTGAGCCAGGGTTATAATTACTGTTGATTTACAAGTGATACCATTAAATGCAGCTATCATTTCCTTGTTTACCAAGGTTGGAGCCACTAATAGCAATACCACTGAGGACCTACTTTCAGTATTGGAGTCGAGCAGGTAATTTTTTTTTATTATGCATCACTTTTTGTTACTACCATACCTGTGACATGGCATGGTTTCTGATGTTAAAGTATTTTCCAGGTTTTGAATTTGCTTGTGAGCTCATTTGTATCAAAAATGCCTTTCACTGAAAGTCCGCTGAAGCCTAAATCTGTACTAAATTAGGTGGTGTGAATTGAAGTCAGGAAAATGTATTGAATCTCAAATGTTGGGGGCCTCGATAATGAGGAAAAGAGAAACGGTCTCTGTCAAGCTCATAGTGAGTAAATCAATGAATGTGGTTTGCTATGCAGAAGTGAGCGCGAGAGGATTTTGTTACTTGACTCTCCACTTGGGTTTATATTAAAGCAGATGCTGGATTCCCCTTGGAAAGGATGCGTTGATCAGTTGTGCAAGGGTGTCCTGGATTTAATGAGCAAACTTGCTATGCAATCCCAAACTTGTTCCTGCTTTCAGCTATGAGAACAATCTTTTAGGAATTGAGGAGGCCGTGTGCTCTAAGTTTTCTGATCGTATGTTGAATGCTGATAGATCCACTATCCCGTCTAACCTGCCCTTGGAGGCACTTGAAGTTAGATTTTTGGTTTCAGATCCCATGTTGATGAAGATAGAAATGTTGGGGGAATTTTAAAAGGATGAGCAATTTTTTTAGTATCTGACAATTTGGATGTAAGGCCCATATATCCAATCTTGCGACTGTCTGTTCTTACTGATTTGAAGGTACATGGATTCCAGGACTAGCTAGGAATGTTGACTACCCGCAGTGGAAAATGGTGTGTTTTTTTTTTTTTTTGCCCCCTACTTGATGTAGGACGAGATTTTAGCCTATTTCAACCAAAAATCTCGAAAAGAAAGAAGCGTCTTCACATTAAGAAGAATAATTTGAATATTGAAAATTGGTATTCAAATAGGCTTCTTAATGATGGAATTAATCATAAATTACTCTTTTGGATATACAGGGATTCTCGAGCGAAATCTTGATTGGGATTCCAAGCGTAATATTATTTAGTATCTAGGATTCTATTTTCGATTTTTATTTAATCAGGTTTAATTAGGTTTCCTAGTTTTAGTCTACAATAAATTGTTCCTTATGTTTTCTAGTTGTATTAGGTTTATGCTATGTGCCCTATATAAGGCACCTCTTAGATTGTAATTTTCATTCAAGTTATCAATAAAAAAAACCAAATATTAGAGAAGTATCTCTATGTTTCTTACGGCTGTGCCCGTAATTGCTAGTGGATTCTAGCTCATCTCATATGGCTTAATTTCGACGCTTCACGGAGCCTCTTGCTATCGTGTTCACGCTTCCCGCATCACTACTTTACCAAAAATCTGATGGATTTCTTTTGCTGCTTGCAAAAATCAGTAAAGCATAGCTCTTCTTTTAATTTTTTTCTTTTGTAAAACTACTTTGACCCTGCATTTTTTGGGCGATGTGTGCTGTAAGAATGATCCTTATAAAGTTCGGTTTCGGAAATATTTATTGGAAAGGCACACTTTGGAATCACGGTTGTGGTGCATGCAGTTCAAATGTGTATTCTACAGTCTACTAATCACGGTTGTGGTGTATGCAGTTCAAATGTGTATTCTACAGTCTACTAATCCTTAAATAACCTTGTTTACTTGATAATATTTGACCAAGGAGTCGGCTGTTATATATGTTTGATTTACTTTAACCACCTAGTACCAAATTTTGACCGGGCAGTCGACTCAATTTAACCTTTGTTTTTTTGAGAAATAGATAACTTTATTACTTATCCATGGCCAGAAGGCACGTACATCATACGCTGTCTCACACCAAAAGTAGTTGTTGGCACAAGCCGCCAAACATATGACAGGTGACCCTCATTAACAAACAAAATACGCACATTTCATAGTGCCTAGCCAAATGAAACAAACTCCAAAACTATCTAAGTTCTTGCCATAGCAACCCTAGCCGCCTAGAGACCTCAATTGGTGTACGACTAGAGAAGCTAACCTACATAGCACCAGACTCTACCTCAAATGCTAGACACAAAGAGAGGAAAACAGGAAGCTTATAGAACACTAGAAGTAGGCCGAAGCCACTAAGACCACTTGAAAAACTAGACAAGAAAACTAACACCAGATGTCCCATCCACATGAACAACAGATCTGGCCCAAGGACATAGCCCAAATGCCAAGCCCTAGCCACCAGGCCCAGCCCTAAAGCATTGGTGACGAGCAGAACACCGCACCACAACCAAAGAACGACATCGCCGCCGCCACTGACAACCACAAAGTCGCTGCCACCGTCGACATCCACGAATTCGCCATCGTCGTAGCACACTGGTTAATCACCCCACCAACACACCAAGGCCAGCGCCTCAACCGAAACCAAACGACGAGGTCGCCACCAGAACGGACCTGTAAATCCGTCCTCCCGCCGCCCGCCGCCTTATCCAGCCTCGCAACCGCCCCATTTGCATTTGAGCCTCATCCTCTTCCAAATCTAAAGGTCACAGCAGATTGCACCCAGCCACCAGTTTCCCCGTCAGCCCTCAGTAGCCGCCAAACGCTTCCGATCTCATCACCAGTCCGTAGCCAAATCGGGATCGATCCGGGCACCAACTCGCTTCAGATCTCATTCACGCTTGCAGCCTCGCCGCACATCTAGAAGCATCTCAGAAAACGAATCCCGTCCGACCACGCTCAACGCACACTGGCAAAGGCCGAGGCCCGCCTAGCATGGCGGCGTAGTCGGACGAGCTTGAAGGGAGTAGGTCGCGGAGGCGCGTACAAGGGTTGGGAGAGAGAATAGGTTCCCTAGGGTTTTATATTTTCTTTAGTTAGGTGGGATAAAGTAGGGTTTTAATTTAACCTTTGTTGAACACTTGAATGTCCAGTATTTTCTGTTGAATTTGATTTTTCTTTTCTATGTCTTTGGCAGTTTGGCCTTTCATCACTATCCATTTTAATTATATTCAATGCGTGCGAGGTAGTTAGTTTTTCCCAGCAATTAGACGCTGCAATCTCTCTTGGAAACCTAAGAAGACACCCACGTTCCCAACCGAATTCATAATCTTGCATAAATAGATGAGCTGACTTTTGAAACTTTCGAGAACACCCCCAAATTTAAACAAACCAGATGGTCGAACACAAAAGTGGGCATCTAATCAAAAAGTGAAGGAAGAAAAAAAAAATTCACTTGAAAAGATTTACTTTTAGAAACCAAATCTTTGCTGTGTTCTTCACTTCTTTGTGCCCCCATGCATGAGTGACACTTCATACTCTCTGGCTCGTATAGATACAACCAATCAGATTTCCGGATCATTGTATGTTCCTTATTATAAATTAAGTGATTCAGAGCACATTTAGGAACTTACCAAGAGGTAATTGTTGATTATGTCTTGTTTTTTTGTTTGTTATGAATTTCAATATTGGAGTTTCTGCATTGGTAACATTGCAAGTTGCTCATATCAACATAAATGGCTCATTCTTGATCCAAGCGTTTACTTTTAGTTCTATTTGTTTACGGAATTTGCAGTAACTAAACAAAATTACTTTCTTCTGCTGCTTATAGTGTAGTCCTTTTGAAATTTTGATAATGCTAAAATGGTGGTCAGCAAATCAAGGAAGATGGTTTGTTTTGCAGAAGCAGGGGAAGATTTTGTTAATTTACCCTTCAGCTAGTTTCCTGACTCTTCATGATACTCAGATTCATATTAAAACAGATGCAGGATTTTTCTTGGAAAGGATGTATGTTGTAGGGTGTCCATGAATATATTGATGATGAGCAATACTAGAAGTCAAATGACCACATTAAATTCTACTGAGTCCCAAATTTTGTCCTGGCTTTCCTACAAGAACCATATTTCGGGAATTAAGAAGGGCTCCGAGGCCTCATGCTTATTGTCGTCCTAATGGTGTAGAGGAGATGCTGCTTACTGATAAACCCTCATCCCTTCTAAGGTGTAAACATGCCATCTCAAATTGGTGAATGATAGAAGTTCTCAAGGATTTTTGAAAGGCCCGACCATGTTCACAGTAACCAAAAAGCTGATTATAAGGCCTATATCTCCTGTTATTTGCTTGTTGTGGGTTTTGCGTCTACTAGTGGCATCTATTGCTGGTGATTCTGCTTTAACTGATGTTTTTATAAGGCAGCCCAAGAAAGAACAGTAAAGAGATTTTCATTATCTGATTACACAAGGATGATGCTTAGGTTTCTACAGACCGGAATCTCCGAGATGAATATGTAGTGTGCTTTGCATTTTCTTATGTTCTTGAGCTATGGCCTCCATTGAAAGTTGCCTTTGGTTTTACTTGTAGCCTAAGCCTAGTGCTGCATTTAGGCTTGTGTGGAGGAGGAACAGGTTTGTCAATATGCTAAATTTGTAATGCACGCTTTATATAGCTTGCCAAGTTTACATCTGCATTAATCTTCATTAATTTCACAACAAATTGTACAATTTGTGTTTCTCTTAAGTTGTCAACCTCACTTTCCGGGAACAAAGTTTGTTGCGTATGACCAAGCATTGTTGTTAACAGGGTCAGCCAAGTGGTCGGCGAGGTTTTCGATTGGTCCCTTTCCGGTGACAATGGCTTGCACGAAAAACCCGAACATAGAAAACATGGCTAATCTCCCATTCTTTAGCTCCTTCACCTTAAGTTCTGCAAATGCCTCTGGATCTTCAGCGAGTCCTAATGGATCAAAGCTCCCACCAGGGTACAATGGGTCTACCACCTCACCGAGAGGCCCACCGGCAATTCTATAGCCTTCAACCACACCCATCAAGATGACCTGTGTTGCCCAAATTGCCAAAATGCTTTGGGCATGGACTAAGCTCGGGTTTCCCAAGTAATCTAACCCACCCTCGCTAAATATCTGGGCTCCGGCCTTGAACCAAACAGCTTCGCCGAACTTGACTCCATTGCGGGCTAGGAGTTCAGGGAAAACACAACCCAAGGCCCCAAGCATGGCCCATCTGGAATGGATGACCTCAAGCTCACGGTTTTTGGCAAAGGTCTCGGGATCCGCTGATAGCCCAGCAGTGTCCCAACCGTAGTCCCCGGGAAACTCTCCTGTGAGGTAAGATGGAGCCTCACCGGAGAATGGGCCCAAGTACTTAACACGGTCCGCACCATACCAAGGGCTGCCAGAGGACACATTTTTCGACTTGGCTGCAGTTTTGCGCATGGTGACTCGGCCCTCACCAAGGAGATTAGATGTGGAGGGACTGAGCTTCACAGCTTGGCCAGCTAGAGAAGGGGAGGAGAGAGCCATTGCTGAAGAAGCCATTTGAGAGAAAATGAAACTGTAGTGAGTGTTTTTATCTGATAGACAAGTGCTGAAGGCTTCTTGTTTGTGTTTAGGAAAATGTTGGTGGGTATATATAGAGGTTTGGTAAAGGGGTCATTATCTTTCTCAGATCTTCATCATCTATTTTCTCCTTGGAGAAAATGAAGTTTAAAGATTTTCTCAATGGATCTCCTTCCTTAATCTCATCATATCCATGCCAGTTGGCTTCGCAGATTCAGTAGATAATGAGTTTTGGGTTTTCTATGCTTTCATTTCCAGCCACCAGTAGTACTCTGTGCAATATGAGAGGACTGACTTGCTTCATTGCCAGTTGGCTTCATATGCTCCACTAGTCTCCCTTCAATGACAGGAAAGAGAAAAGGGAGAGAAAAATATAAATCAATTGTTGAATCATCTTGGATATTTTATTTGCCTTTATATCTTAGCCAATAGATTTTGGATTTGGTTGAGAATTTGAAAAAAAAAAAAAAAAAACTAGGATATGCTGCTATTCCAACAAAGAGCAGGGTGAGTTCTATATCTGCAGCCTAAATTCTATGGCCCAATTACAACTTTTGGTACCCTGTAGTTTGGACTTTGGGCCAAGCTTTTGAACCCAGTTCATTACCTGTTTCGATTATCTACTAACTACTTCATTACTCCCCCTTAAGTACCCTAACCCAAACAATAACCAGAGTCCTAGGTTTTCAGAGAAATCAGAATCTACAATGCCGCTCGTTTCTTGTTCGTTAAGTAGTTGTTTTTTTTTTTTCCAGACCAAAAAAAAAAAAGTAGCTTTTTTGTAGACCCAGAAAGAAAAGCCACTTCTTCCCTTTTGAAAAGCTCAAAAAGCTGCGCCATGACATATATGGACCTTTCCGGACTCATGGTCTTGTTCTTCTTCAACTTGTATTGCTATCAGCTGAACCTCTAATCATTTCTTGGGAAATTTCATCCAAAAAAAGGTTAGATCTTCACATTCCATTTTTTCTTTTTTTGAAATGTCACTGTGATTTAAATTACTAGTTATACCTGGAGTTAAATTGTTATTCATTAGGTGATCTAGAAACCATATTGTTTAGTTTGCTCATGGCTTATCAACAGAAGGAGAATATGGAAAAGGACCACTACCACTTGGTAATGCAGCTATGCTTTATATATCATTGGACAAAAATTCATCTGTAGCTTCATGATCAGATTCTCCTGAGCATGTAACTATACCTGAATTTCCTGGCGAAATGAAATTTTTATTTATTGGCATAGCATTTGATTCTCAAGCCCCTTAAGCTAGAATAAGGTTAGAAAAGAGTGGTCATGGTAGCTGAAAATTAAGCAATACTAGTTTGTATGTTCATACTGAAATTACAGGTATTAATCTCCAGTTCTCCACAATGATTCAGGATCACAGTGTCATATTGAGCAAGCTCTGCCTATTTTATGAACACTTAATTCTGCATACTCTTTTTTTTTTTTTTTTAAAGGGCGGCAATTTAACATCCGAGTGGAGTTAAGAGGCTTTGGTTAACAGAAGTTTCCATTCGACCATTATATTGTCCAGTTTTCATACTGAATTTGCACAAATAATAGCAGATATAACAAAGGCCGAACTTTTACCTGTGTACCATCCATGGCTAATAAATCCATGAATAGTATTAGCTTCAAGGCGTTGGTGGACAAGGGGAGCAACAAAGTTATCTTCATAGAAACTGATAATGATTTTGTTGATGTACAAGGGGAGCAATAAAGTTTCCTGACCGTTCCACTCGGGTTTAAAATAAAACTGATCGAGAATAGCTCGTCCTCTTTGAAAGGAAGCATTGAGAAGCTGTACAAGAGTGTTCAAGATTTTGTTCATGGTTGATTTTTTTTTTTTTTTTTTTTTTGAAAGGGGTTTGGAACCCAGCCTAGCTGGGAGGCTCAGCCTCACGCCCGGTTCCATTTATTATATTAATATTAGGATTTTGCATCGGGGGGGGGGGGGGACATAAAACTTGAACCCCGAGCTACATAGAAACAGTTACAGTGATCCTCGTAGAGAATATCCTGAATGATTACAGGCATCTCATCTAACCACAAATCATCAATATCACACCCACTAGCAAGGTGAGCAAGCCTATCCGCTACACCATTTGCTTCACGGTAAATATGTCGAACTCTAACTGATTGAAAAGCACACAT
Organism: Rosa rugosa; assembly: GCF_958449725.1. NCBI lineage: Eukaryota > Viridiplantae > Streptophyta > Magnoliopsida > Rosales > Rosaceae > Rosa > Rosa rugosa. The sequence continues at coordinate 12,692,902 of NC_084821.1, forward strand.
ATACTCTTTACAATCATCTAAAACTCGACTTACCTCAGAGAAAATTTTCTCTTCATTGTTGAGAGCAGCAATCAGAATGGCAGAGTCGCTTTCAATATCAATGTCAGTCCAGCCTTGGTGAATACCAAGAAGTAAACTAGCTCTACACGCCTCCGTTTCCATATTAAGGACCGAGTGTGCATGTAAAAAAGCCTTAGCCAACGCAGCAATACCCATACCAGTTTCAATCCTAACTACTACTCCAATACCTCCACTCCCATCTTCAGCTCGAAAAGCCCCATCCACATTAATTTTCAGACGACCACTAGGAGGATTTTTCCATTTGGTCTGAGGTGTCCTCTGCTTCCATTTGTTCATGGTTGATTATACAGAATAGAGTTAAATCTTGCGATTCATCACAAATCTCACAAGGCATGCATGGTAGATATATATACCATCAATAGGATAAATAAATTGGGTAGGAGAGGGGTTGAAAACGAAGGTAGTATGTATGGTTTCCAATTCACTGTATAATTAATCATATGATTCCATATGGATATTCCAATTTTTTTTTTGAGATAAAGAGCTCATACATTAATATGGCCCTAATTCATGGGCAAAGAATAGTACAGAAGACTACTCTATTTTGACAACTGAAAGCTCAGAGTAGTCTGATAGCTAAGTTTAAAAGCTATTGATTTTCCTTATTCTCCTGCAAACATGTCAATTGTAATATAGAGAAATAAGGGTCTCCCGCAGAGGATTAAGTTAAACTAAATGTTTCAACAAAAGTCACAAAAATGTGACTGCAGCTCCTACTGAACAGCAGTCAAAAGACAAACTACGAATCTAACCAAAACAACCCAGAAAAATATGAAAATTTACAGAGACGTACTAGACACACAAGCCGTCTAGCACACAAAATTTGGGAATTTTTGGAGTTCGTTTACTATGAGAATAAAATACTTTAAAACAGAGAACAGAAAGAAAAACGAAACTGAACAGATTTAAGATTGGTTGATATCAAGATAATGAAACTAGCTAGGAAGGAAGTATCCACCCCCAACAATCACACACAACACACTTTGTCCAATTTGCTACCAATTAACTTAGTTGAAGACGCTCAGATTGGCTCGGTAGGCTTGAACACAACCTATTACCCTTTCTTACTTTGTACGCTAGGCAGGAAGTGCTCTACGCCTAGACTATTCCCAAGCAATGCAACCTAAAGGTACGTTTATTAGATTAAACATGCAGAGATCATTAAGTTTGAAAAGAGTTTGATCAATCACTAGGCATCGCAAATAACTTAGAGCCTTGCTAAACCTAGGGTTTTGTTTACTTGCTAGTGAAAACTACCAACTACTTCTCTAGATAATTTGAGGAATCAAACTATTGATCCAGGCATCAAACAATCAAAGTATTAGAACCCTATCATGCATACTAAGTAGGCCTCCAAAGCACACAAACATAGAATTCATCAATGAGAAATCGGTAAACAAAACCTCAACTTTATTAATTGGAAAACAAATTGAATGTCAAAGCATGTTATGGATCATGTCTAGGGGCTTCAATTGCCCCCTAACTACTGGAAATTTAGTTACACATAATGGAAATCAAAAACACAAAGGAGTTCATGGAGGAAGAAGACAACAAAAATCAGAAAATTGGAAAATACGGATCAGCGATCGATCTCTGGCGTGCAGCGATCGATCGTTTCTGGCAAGGTTGTAGTTCTTCTTTTTCTCAAGCTCTTGTGCGTCTATGCTTTTTCGTATGTGAGATCCCCTTTTCTCCACGTCCAAGGAGAGCTTTTTTTCAGTTTGTAACTCTTTCCCTCTTTTCTTTTGGGACTCTAACTCCTTGATTAATGTTCTGATTGATTTAGGATTCATTGACATCCTTCCATCCAATAGGAGCAGCCAAGAGAATTAATTGCTGAATATCTTTTCCTTCATATTGCCTTAAGCTTCCTTGATTCATCAAGAGTCCACAATTCTCCATCAATTGCACATATCTCCTTCCTTTTGCTCTTATTTCTTTCCTTACTTCGGAAAACCTAATAAACATAAAAACAACTAAATTAACCAGAAAATAAGATAAACTAACAAAGTAAATATGGGAATTAACAACATTATTATCGCATAATTATGCTCCTATCATAGTCTATGCTAACAAAAACACCTCACCCCGTAGACAATCTATTCTACCAGACTCCAAACGCCGAGCACACCGTTGTGGTACGTTGAAACAAAATACTTCTATAAAGGCTCATAGAGGAGCTCCCACTAGCATAGACAAGACAAACCCGATCGAGTTAAAAGTGATCGAGGTTTGTCACCTAACTAACAACTAGAAAAAAAACAAACACAAAACAAATGCCTAGACCGGGCCGAAGCCCACTACTTCCACAAAGGGAATTAATTATTGAAAAAACAGCTGCAAATAAACACAGAGCTCCAGCCCAACTAAGTCTGGCCTAAAAGGCCCAGCCCCAGAGCCCAGTCACAGATCCCTGACAAAGCTCCCCGCCGCAAAGCCCAACCACCACGAAGAAGAACCACCAGCCGCTGCTGCCGACGAAGCACCAAAATCTGTGAACCAGCCTGGCCACCATTCTGCCGGCACAACTCCTCCAACAGAGAAGCCCACCATCGACAAAGAATCGGAAGAGCATCTTGTCACTCGATCCGCGCCACCGCAAAATAGCTACCCTCCGCCCGCACGCACCATTCTGAAGCCTGAGAAAGCAAGGATGCCACCGTCGCCACCTCCACTCCGCTAGCGCCACGCCTCTAGCAGCGAAGCCCATCAAAGCAAAGGTCAGATCGCCCGACAGGGCAACCCAACCTCCCCCAAAGATCACCATGAGAACCCCAGCCGTGTCGGACCCTCACCTGAACTACACCTGTATCAGAGCCAGAACCCTCCGACCGGAGCCACCGACCCCTTAACTAAAACCTCCCCGTCCGGCCGCACTCACCACCCTCCGATGAGGCCAGAGGCCTGCCTCGACGTGGTGAGCCGCCGGACGAGAATCGATTACCAAGACAAAAAAACCTTAGGTTCAGAGATTTTTTTCCCTAGGTTCAAAAACTCAGAGAATTGATTGAGAATGCTTAAAAAACCATATGGATATTCCAATTAATCGTAGTTCTATATGCATATTCCGAACTTTTATGATTTTCCTGGTTTATTTCTTTACAATTTCAATTAGCCAGACCTTACCGCCTATGGTATGTTAATATTTCTCATATATCTACTATTTTTACTATTTTAAGGACTCATGTTATCACTTTCACAACTAATATTTACTATTTGAGGACTCATTTTCCCACTTTGAGGCAAATGTATGCATGTCATACGTTAACACATTGTAGAATTTCCCCAAGCAGGCTGAGAAACCTTTTAATTTTCTTATTTTGTTTATGATCTCAATTGTTTTGTTCCATTTTAGTAGTTTAAAATATGTAATTACAACTATACTTCCATGTCATTGTAGCTTCAGCACAAAATTGACATTGTGGCATATGCCACATCATTTTGTATTAAATTTTGGTGTAAAATTTAGTATCTCTAGCACTACTCTGAATATATATATATATATATATATATATATATATATATATATATATGATTTTTCTTAGGTAAGGACGTCCGTACCTAAGGCTTAGGTACGGATTTCCATTTTTTCCCCACTTTCTGATCACATATTCATATCTTAACCGTTCAGTTTTTAGGTCCTAATGTATAGATCACTTTTGTAAAATTTCAACCAAATTGATGATTGTTAAGGCATCCAAAACTGCAATTTACAACAATGTACACAAACGGTTCCTATTAGACAGATTCGGTTCGTTCGTGTAAATTGCAGTTTTGGATGCCTTAACGATCATCAATTTGGCTGAAATTTTACAGAAGTGATCTATACATTAGGACCTAAAAACTGAACGGTTAAGATGTGAATATGTGATCGGAAAGTGGGGAAAAACAGGAAATCCGTACCTAAGCTTAGGTACGGACGTCCTTACAGTAGCCGGACTGTGTATATATATATATATATATATATATATATATATATATATATATATATATATATATATAACTTTGCTCAGGTGCGGATATCCGCACCTAAGAAAAAAGGTACGGATTTCCAGTTTTGACTCACTTTTCGATCATATTTTCACATCTTCACCGTTTATTTTTTAGGTCCTAATGTATAGATCACCTCTGAAAAATTTCAGCCAAATTGGTGATCGTTAAGGCATCAAAAATTGGAAGTTACAAGAACGAACCGAATCTGCCGAACCGGAAGCGTTCGTGTACATTGTTGTAAATTGCAGTTTTGGATGCCTTAACGATCACCAATTTGGCTGAAATTTTGCAAAGGTGATCTATACATTAGGACCTAAAAACTGAACGGTTAAGATGTTAAAATATGATCGAAAAGTGGGTCAAAACCTAAAATCCGTACCTAAGAAAAACTGCGGACGTCCGCAGTGGAGAGGCGCTGTATATATATATATATATATATATATATATATATATATATATATATATATATATATAATGATTTTCTTCATTTTGGTTTATATATATATTCTGTCTTGGATGTTTTATTTTGTCTTTATATCATAGCCAATAGAACTTTCCCACTTGATATTTGGTTGAGAATTTGTACATTAAAATGACTTAAATTCAAAGAAAGAAAGAAAGAGAGAGAAAATAAAATAAAATAAAAAAATCTAATGGTATGCCACTATTCCAACAAAGAACAGCGTGATTACTCCGTTGAGTCGATTCTATATATGCAGCCTAAATTTTATGGCCCAATGACAATTGTTGGTATCTGTATTTTGGACTATGGACCAAGCTTTTGAACCCAGCTCATCACTTGTATCGATTATCTACTAACTAGTCAAATTAAGTCAAATATTCAAATGGACGAGAAATTCTCACAAATATTTCTCTTTATGTCCATGAGATTCGAATCATCTTCATTTTGCTCCATATAAATGATACAATTTTCGATTGAATTGGTTTTCAATCTAGGGTATGTGAAAACTTTTGAGTAGGGATATATATGTTCTATAGTGTACAACATCAGATGGTAATCAATCTCACAACTTTTTCTGTGTATTTGAAAGGGAATATATATATATAGGTCTCCCACTATGTCTACGTTGATTCATCAATCTTAATTTCATCCATATGGGGATATGATCTCTCTTCTCCATTACTTTGATTCAATACAAAAGATTCAGAATCAATTAGTAGCAATGAGCCTCTGCCAAATGAGGTCCCTCTGCAGCTGGCTGATATGATGATCTGGAGTCTGGACTTCTTAAATCTGTGGGTTTGGAACCACCACGTCCACATGTTGCCGCTACAGATACATGGTCTGATGATAAACCTAAGCCTAGGTCCCGAGGAGGCCAGGCAAAGAAAAAGAAGACCTGAAAGTAGCTACTCCACAGAAGAAGAAAAAGCCAGCCCCAGACCCAAAGAAGTGGGTTCCACTAGCTTTCAGGGAAAGGAAGAAGCTCATCTGAAATTATCAAGTTAATGGTTAAGTTAATGTTTTATTTGTCATCAGGTCAATAAATTTACTGAAGTTGTAGATGTAGAGAGAATTATTAGGAGTAAAACTGAATGTAATTGTAGCATAACTTATCACTATTAATTTTGTTATATTTTTTAAGTTTGCATGATAATTTGTCCGATAGAAAAATTAAAAAAGAAGATATTCATACCATAATCTGGTAAATCGGTGATTCGATTATTGGAATTTGAAATATAAATTCTCTCATAATTTACTTCAAAAGAGTTCGTGTGATTTGCTGATGAAAAGAATAAAAAATATATAGATGTTAGCCCCATAAGCAAAGAAAAAATATTGAAAATTGTTCTTCAAAGAGATAAAAACCTTAAATGTCCGAGTAAGAAACAAAGAGAAGTTCATGTGCTTTGGAGAAATGATATATCTTACAATAGGGAAAATGCCATGGGATTGAAAGAACTTCACAATATCCCGACATATGTAGTGTTTGCCAAGGATTGGATGAGGTCTCAGAACTCTTTTAGTTTGCAATGTCTTGGATTGTTTGTTTCTATTGCTTGACTTTGCAAACAATCCTAATTCTTATATAGTGGATAATAGTGAGGATTATGGTTAGATTATGTAAATTCAATTATAATCATATCCGTTATTTAGATTTTTTTTAATTACATTTAATTAATTGTACAAAAATAGCTAGATACGATTTCATCTTATTGAATGTGTGAATATGATGGTTATTGATCGACTATGTAATTGATGATTCGTTTTCTTTTATTGCTTGATTATGCAATCAATTTTAATTCATATATAGTGAATTACACTGAGAATTACGGTTACATTGTGCAAATGCAATTATAATCATATCCGTTATTGAGATATTTTATCAAATCACATTTAAAAATTGAACAAAAATAGCTAGATACAATTTCTTCACGTTGAATTTGTGAAGGCATATCGTTATTGACCACTTGACCATTCTTTTTATTCTATTGCTTGACTTAAGCATAGACTTCTAATTCATAAATAGTAAATTTTAGCGAGACTCACCATAACCTTGAAAATATAATTATCATTAAATCTGCTATTGAGATACTTTTCCAATTATAATCGTATCCGTTATTGAGATATTTTATCAAATCACGTTTAAGAATTGGAAAAAAGTGGTTATATACGATTTCTTCATATTGAATTTGTGAATGCGTATGGTTATTGATCATTCTTTTTAGAGATAACTACTGTTTAGTCCTTGAAGTATGGCCTCGTCCTCGTTTCAGTCCCTGCCTTTCTAATTTAATCTCAAAAGTCCCTGAACTCAAAATTTTCAGTCCAATTGATCCATTCCCTCCATTTCAGCTGGTTACTTGCTGACATGTCAGTTTTCCACTTGCCAGCTCAGCGCCACGTAAGACGCCGATATTGTAAAGTGACGAATTTGCCCCTGATCTCTATTACGGTAGTTTTAGATCTAGCGTGAGGGAACTCGAGGAAAGAAAATAATGTTTAGGTGCCTCACCTCCACCACCATCATCCTCAACGGCCTCCGATGATCCACCGACAGCCTCTCCATCGTCCGGAATGCCCAGAAATAGCCCATGCGACCTCCGATGAGTCAAACCCGGCCTCCAAGATGTCCGTCGACCCTCAGAGGTAGGCTCACGCGCCGACGGAGCAGCACCCACTATGGCTTTGGACACCCAGACCTTCATGGGTGTCCGACTTCTCTCTCTCCAGCTGGTCATCGTCACCTTCCATCACCCTCAATTTATCCAATCTGAAAATTTCATGGTTCTGGGATCATGGATGGGAGAGAGATGAAACGAGCGACACTCTGGGTTTGGGTTCTGGTTTTTCTCTCTAACGGTCGACGAACTCCGGTTGCCTCCATGACTCACCGTCGTCACCATCACCTTCAACTCGCTCAAAATGAAAGCTTTATAGTTGATACAAGCAGTACTATGCATTCTCTGAAATGGGTTCTCTTGGATTTGATTGGTAAATGCAAAACCCATTTCGATTAAGCTTGTGATTTTCTGAAACAAGTTCACTGGCGTGTGAACTCTTTTTTGTTTAACATGTTGATCTCTGGCTATGCTAATAGTGAAAAGGCAAGGGAGGCAGTTTTGGTTTATAGAAGGATAGTTAGAGAGATGGGTTCATGCTTGATATGTTTACTATTCCGGAGGTTTTGAAATCTTGTGTTAAGTTTTTGGGGAAGGGAGATGGTAGACAGGTCCATAGTGTGGTTGTGAAGATGGGTTTTCAGTGGGATGTGTATGTTCAGAACTCGCTTGTGCATTTCTATAGTGTTGTGGCGAGTGTGGTAATTGCTCAATACACCCACGATGGAGGTATGCTCACTTTCTTTCAAACTTACCATTTTGGAGGAAATTTTGGAAGAAACTGAAGTAGGGGCATTCTCGTCACTTTACAAAATTGGCGTCTTACGTGGAGCTGAGCTAGCAAGTGGAAAACTGACATGTCAGCAAGCAACCGGATGAAATGGAGGGAATGGATCAGTTGGACTGAAAATTTTGAGTTCAGGGACTTTTGGGATTAAATTAGAAAGGCAGGGACTGAAACGAGGACGAAGTAATACTTCAGGGTCTAAATAGAAATTTTCCCTTCTTTTTATTTTATTGCTTGAACTAAGTATAGAATTCTAAGTGCACTAAAACTGACCTAGCCGCTCTGCTAGGGTTACTCGTTGGCTTTTCGTCCTCGATAAAATTCCCAAATCTTATGGCTGACGCCATAGATGGTATCGCTACTATGCTTGCCCCCTGCGACGTTGTCCACCTGGGGAGGGTTGATGGTGCATCACTGCAGGATGGCTACCGCCCTTTGGTGCGTCGTGGTTTTCTGCGTTTCTTTCTGGTGATTGCCATGTTCAGTCTCGACGGAGGTAAGTTTGATCTGGGCTTGGATCTGGCTCGAGCTAGTAGTGGTATACGCCCTATGTGGGTAATATCTGTGGGTGAGAGCGGTGGCTTTGCCGTTCTCGTGGGTGAGAAATTGATGGGGCTGAGAAGTCAGGCTGATCTGCTGGTCGGTGGCGGCGGGTGTCGTCAGAGTGTGTGGGCATAAGGCAGGGCTTTCCTCATGTTGCTGAGGACGGGCTCGTTTCTTTAAAACCACGGAGGAGGGCAATGGTTCTCGAATTGGGTACGACAGGTGATGCAAATGGCAGCGGTTTGGCTGCCGAAGTTGGAGATCACTACGCTGATCATGGCGGCGACAGCTTCGGCAGTAGTGATGGTTATGGTGGTGGAATCTGGCGAGGCGGCCCTAGGCTTGCTTGTTTGGGCTTGGGACCTAAGAGTGTTTGGGCCTCGAACTGGATGAGTTGGCTACTTCATGGGATTCTGCTTTGGTCCACCCATCTGGGGTGGGACTGGTTAGGTGTCGGCGTGACCTGCGGGTTTTGGTTGGAAAGGTACCGGTGGTCTCAATGGGCTAGGGTTTTGGCCTACCCTACTACTTGGGCCTACGTTGGAAGTGGCTGGGCCTCTTGGGTATTAATCTGGTCTGTGGGCCTCAGGTTTGGGCTCACTGGTCTAGAGGCCCAAGTGGACTGGAGTACCCTGTTGCTAAGGGGCTGGATGAATTGGGCCTATATGGCCTATAGTATTGTTTAATTTCTGTTTGGGTCGCAAAAACTAGGGCCTTAGTTGGAACTTTTTTATGTAAGCTTCGAGGTTTCTAGGTTTTTGTTAGAATAAAGGTGCGTGAATTTACCAAAAGGTGGTTGTACTAGGGATTTTTTGGGATTTTATTCTTTTAGAATACGGTTTCATGAGGTTCTAAGGAACGATTCTTTCTGTCGACCCCAAAGGGGTGTTTCGTTTTTGTACTGCTTGCTGAATTATAATGAAAGGGCTGACCTATTACCATAAAAAATAAAAAAAAAGTGTAGAATTCTAATTCATACATAGTATGCGAGATTCACGATAACCTTGAAAATATACTTATCATTATATCCGCTTCACAATTTTAAGTTTATCAATCATATTTTATGAATTTTACAAAAGCATCCAGTTACTTTTTCAATCACATTTTTCCATGTATCCTGGTGAAGTGGTGATTAGAAGCCATGCCATCGACCTAACAAGTCCAGGCTTCATGATCCTTAATTGGCCAACTAGGTAACCTAACCCCCAAAGGATATCAATCACATTGGCGGGCTGCCCCCACATTACTGCACAATTGGGGCCGTAAGCTTATCAATAAGCCTGTATACACAAATAAATAATTACTAATCACAATTGGCAGAACAATGTCCAAGATATACAGTATTTTTGAATTAATGATAATTTCATTGATAGAACTCATGCCAAGAATGTCATTACATATGGACAGGACAAGGATTCGTGGTGAAAACCACAGTAGTACATAGGATAGACCAACTATATTCCAACTTATCACCCACTTAAAATCGGGCCTATAAGTTATGGGGAAAAACATAGCAAATAGACAAGCAAACTACACTCGTTAGGGCTCATTAAGTAACCTAACCTAACAAGCATAGTGCCCTAAAAAATAGGAAATTATGTAGCTGACACAAAACTAAAACTAAAATAGAGGCCACAGCCCAATAGCCCATAGTTTGCTCTAGCCCGAGCCCAACATCAAGTAACCCAACCCTTGTCGCACTGTGCCAAGCTGCTAACTGTAAAACAAAGCAGCCCCACCACCACCACGAGGAACAACACCATCATCACCTGACGTCATCATCCGAAGCCCTCAGCAAAACCAAGAGAAGACCCAACCCATCCCAGATCAATCTTCACCGCACTAAGTCACCACCTGAAAACTCTGCTGCCTACGCCTCCATCAAAGCCATCGCTTGTGCATTGCTCCTCGACCCACCATGTCATTGTCAATTCCACATGCCACAACACCCAACAGACCAAGATCCGGCGATGTTGTCAACCTCCAAGCTAAGAACAAACTAAGAATTGAACAACCATCAGCAAGCCTTTGAGGCCCTTTCGATAGCAGTCCTGACATCATGCGACTAAGGCCAACATAGATGCCAAGCCACCACCGGTCGAGGGCCGTTCAAGTACGTCAGAAGACGCGCTAGGGTTCCTGGGAGAAAACTTCAAAGAGAGAAGCCTCTCTTTCAATAGAAAGAATATATTACAAGATATACGGTATTGTGATTCTTGTAATGGATATATAATTACATTCACAACGGGTATTGAATTTTTTGTAGATTGGGAGAGAGAAATAGGAGTAAAACATTTTCATTTTGAAATGAAAAAATTTATACACACACACTCCTGATTGCTTAATACACACACACACAAACTCCATCTATGCCCATTTTCATTAAATAAATAAATAAGGAAAACTGAAAGAGAAAAAAAAAAATCATGTTTAGTAAATTCATTCAATGTAATTTTTCAATTTATTGTGCAATTAATTGCAATACATCAATATGGTAATAACCAATTTGGTTCTTCTTTCTCACGTTAAAGAGGTTGGGACATGGCTAAAAGATTGAATAGTTTAAGTTACCTTAGTTTTTTTTCAAATTGAAAAACTTAAAATTGTCAAAGATTCAATATATGCCATAACCTTCAGGGTCCATAGTCTTGATCAATATCATAATCAGTAAAAACTGAGTCAAGATGGTTTTTTGCAAACCAAGTGATTGATGATGATGTTTCTAAAATATATTTGATAGCTTTATAACATCTTTGAATATGTTCATCGTGAGCAAGTCATGATAAAAGTGTCAGTATAAAGTTGACAAGAAATTTCGACCTATTAGTTTGTTATCGTTGAGTTATTCTTGTGGATTACAAATTCATTTTTCATTGATGTTCACATATGATTTGAACAGAAGTATATTAATATGATTTGAACAGAAGTATATTATATTATAGAGATGAGGAGAGAATTTAACCCTAATTAGAAAAATTTTAATTAACATTTTGATATATAAAATTTTATTTCTTATTTTATTTTTATGAGTTCTTTTCTGTTTGGGGGGGGGGGGGGGGGGGGGGATGTAGGGGGTGTGTATTAAGTTGTTGTTTTTTTTAGAGAGAGGGCGGGGGAGGTGTTTATAAAATTTCTCTTTTGAAAAATATGTCAACTCTTTTATAGATCAGCAAAATTACACATAATGATCCACCTCTGTGAGACAGCTGCAGCTCAGAAAAATTCTTATTCTAACAAGTTCAATAATAACAACAATGTGCCCTGGGAGATGTTATCTCTTTTCTAGCTGAATCAAGTTTGGAGAGCACGGACATAAATCTAGGAATTGGAGAGTGATCCGAAATGAGGTAGTGAGCCTCATTTCCTTGAGCAAGCAAACTATAGTATCCCCATGCATCATGTTGCACCAAAGACTTAAGACCTTCAAACTTGGTGCATGTGCAAGAATGTTCTATGCACAATCCATGTCAAACTGACGCAGCATTTTCAGCTCGTTGAGGTTCTTGCAGTGCTGACCAATTGCCTTCATGATTTTAATAGGAAAGCTACTTGGAGTCAAGACTTGGCTAGTTCTTTGCAGCTTCTTCAAACTCATTGACTGGTATATCGTTGCCCAAACTGGTGAGATTCGGGTTCTTTCAAAAACAAGAACCAAGTGCTGACTTGTTATGTATTCGGGTTATTATCAAAAATAGTACCTGAACTTATCCTCTATCTTATCGATAGTACCTGAATTTCAATTTTGATCACAACCAGTACCTGAACTTTTCGATTTCATTTCAAATGATACCTATCACTAACTTCCTTTAAGGACTAAATTCTGATTACTACCCTGTACTTTCAAGGGTTCATCAGTTTAGTCCCTGCACTTCTAATTTAATCAGAAAAGTCCTTGCACTCTCCAATTTCATCAAATCGATCCAATCTATCACCACTTCGTCAATTTTTGGGGAAAATTTCCAAACTACCCATCTGCATTCACAATACCAACGCGTCGGCAGGCTGCCTAGCAATTGGTAGTTTGGAAATTTTTCCTGTGAGAAGGTCCCACGTCAACATTTTAATAGCGAAAATTGACGAAATAGTGATGGATTGAATCGATTTGATGAAATTGGAGAGTGCAAGGACTTTTCTGATTAAATTAGAAGTGCAGGGACTGAACTGACGAACCCTTGAAAGTACAAGGTAGTAAGCAGAATTTAATCCTTCCGTTAATGTTCTGTTAAAAACTAACATGTGCAAAACACATGACCTGTATTCAAGAGTAGTTTGATGAAAATACCCATTTAAATAATTTTGTATACTAAATATTTTGATCAATTAATATTTTAATAAAAATAGAAGTTCAATTAAAAATATAATTAAAAATGTATCTCTACCTTCTTATGAAAATAAAATTTAAAAACAAGATCTCAACAAAAATTAATTTGTTTTATAGATACAAACAAAACATTTCAAATAAAACTATAAAACATTTTTTTTTTTGGACAAACTATGAAACATTTTTTTTGAAAGGGGGCTGGTGCAGCTGCCCTGAAGCCTTGATTAATGAAACTGCAGAATACAAGGGGGGACATAGAGCCTGAACCCCAGATTACAATAAGCATCAAGAGAACATCCCGAAATAATACCAGGAGTCTCCACTAAATCTATGTATTCTAACAAGCACCAACTAGCAAAGAGTGCACGACTGGCTACTCTATTTGCTTTGATAAAGCGGTGACATACCGGAAAGATAACTCTATCCTGAAGAAGCATCATTACAAAAAGCACAGCTTTCCCACTATGTTGCCACACAGAAACAAGTCTGGCGACACTTCGTTTCATTCTGCCACTAGGAGGATGCATCCATTTAACTAAATAACTATAAAACATTTAAAACCAAAACCTTATCGAAACTTTCGTAATTCTTTTTTTTTTCCTGTCATTCATATTTTTAATTGAAGTTGAAAGTTTTTCCTTTTGATAGTCTCATTTTTTATAGCCACAATATAAGTGAAAATAAGTGATATTACAAAAAAGAAAAAGGTAATTTTACAAATTTATCCTTGAAAAATGAGTCACATGTTTGGCACATGTCAGTTTTTAACGAAACATTAACGGAAGTTAGTGATAGGTACCATTTGAAATAAAATCGAAAAGTTCAGGTACTTGTTGCCATCATAATTGAAGTTCAGGTACCATCGATAAGATAGAGGATAAATTCAGGTACCATTTGTGATAACTACCCCAAGATATAGTTCCACCACTTAAATTGAAAGCACAATTCACAATATCCATAACCCTCTGGCTAGACTGCTCACATTGTTGATCGAAGTTCTTGGACTCCATCTTACTTAAGTCAACTATCTTCCATAGGTAGGGTCCCGAAGCAGCTTCCCTCCCACATTTGCAAACAGATGCCCATGGTCTGCATATCTGTCAAATCTTTTGTTTTTGTTTGTCGTCGTAGTAGAAAAGAAGTGACTGAGATTTCTATTAACGAATCAACCATGACTTTCAACTTGCCTTTCCTCTGCTAAAAGCTCTTTTGTTTTTCTTAGAGTTTCAGATGACTTGATTGTCACAAATAGTCATTACCTAAGCAATTCAACCTTTATAATAAGCAATTAAACTCATCCAAAACTATCCTATACAACATTTGTAAAACAAATGGCACATATACTATGGATATTTCTGGCAACATTTCTCAAATCCGAGGACCTACAAATTTCTCCCCCAAAAGAAGAGAAATTCTGACAAAAACTAAATAAAAAAGAAAAAATTGAACCCAACCCCAGTTCAAGGGGTCCAGGCCCAGGTCCATAGTCCAACCCATTAACCCAGGGAGAACCCTAGCTCAATGAACCACCACCAACCTACCACCACCACAACTCGGCCATCCATCAAGCTCGCCACCCGACCCAGCATCACCAACTACCAAACCGCCGCCACTAGAATCATTGATCAACAATGATGAAACCGACCACATCAGCCGCTGAGCCAAGTAATGACCATCTCCCACAAGCAGCCAGGTGCCAAAATCTAACCTCCAACCTTGTGCTAACTGAATTTGGATCACCCAACCACAATTCATCATGATTTTAGGCAACATCGCCAATACGGGGAATCATTCCTGCGCTGCAGCCTCTAAAATCACTCACGACAACCTGAAATGCACTACTCTTTACTCGATCCATAGCCAATCTAGAGCCACCATCAGAACTACTCCCACCACTACCAAAGATAGCAGAAAAGAGAGAAATAGACTAAGGCCTAAAAGTTTCTCAATCAGCAAGAGCAGAAGAGAAAACAATCGAGACTCCCAGCCTAACGGCTACGTTCCCAAACCCTAGCAGAGCTAGGCAGAAATAAGACTTTAATTTGTATTGTATAATAGGATTAAAAGTGAATGTAATCGTAGCAAAACTTATACTATTTTGTTATATTTTCAGGGTTCGCATGATAAATTGTTTGAAAGAAAATTTAAAAAAGAAGATATGTCATACCATAATCTGGTAAATAGGTGATTCGATTTTTGGAATTTGAATTAGAATCTTTCTCGGAATCTACTTCAAAAGACTTTGTGTGACTTGCTGTGATGAAAAAAATGACAAAAATATAGAAGTTAGCCCATAATTAAAGAAGAGATCGATAAGATGCATTGCGGTGAATTACGCAATGAAAATTTTACACTCTTAATTGATATTCAAATAAAAAGTAATTATGCACATACGATTAAGAGTAAATTGAAAATTATTCTCCAAAAGGATATATTGACAGGACCCGCCCCGAATTTCACCCTGAAACCCGAGGTGGCCCTGTGGGGCCCACCTTAGGAATAACTCTACCAAAAATTCAGCAGAGTCACCCCTAAAAATGGACTACCCAAAACCTGCATAATCACAATCACACTTCTAACAAATCATCCATAATCTCCTGGAGCCACCCTGCTCCCCAGAATCCAACAACACCACAATTTACAACTAAAAACCGAACATTTCAACATACACCGGGGCAACACCCAAACTTTACAACAATTGTCCCACAGGTTATCAGAGCAATCTAGAGAAGATTAAGAATTTATAATACAAATAGATTCAACGATTAACCTACAATGGAAACAACAACAGCAGATGCTATGCCTCGAATCCTACTATGCCGAACCAGCTACTCTGCAGACTGGGCATTTGAAAACGAAGGGCCCAGGGGAAAAGTATATAAAAACGTTAGCGTGAGTGGACAAAAATAAATAATTGAAAAGAAAAGATTTCATACTTTCCCACATTTAATCTGTTTATAAAATCTCGATGCATGCAACGTTTTAAGAAAAACACATTTATCAAAAAAAAATCCAAGATTCACGTAAAAACACACCAGCCCCGCTGGTTACGGTAACATCGAAATCCATAATTCTCGTGAAAACACACCAGCCCCGCTGGTTACGAAAATAACGGACTAGCCCCGCTAGTCAAATCACGTAAAAGTATGGGGAAGAAGTTATCACCATACAAAAAGGGAGCCTCCCAGGCTCGGGTCGGAGTGTCCCACACTCTGGAGCATCCCATGCTCTGCTCTTACTCACCCACAAACACATAGTAAGCAGGGAGGAGTACTAATAGGCTAGCTAGCAATAAATATGACGACCCAGGTATGGTGGGTAAAAAACTATTCAAAACCAATAAATCCATAAGGCTTCCCCATGTCCCACGAATAAAGAAAAACGAGGGTACGATTCCCAACCGTACCCAGAAATTCTCGTAAAACGTCGTATAAATCAACAGCGTGTCCCACACGCTAAGAAAATAATTAGATTATCAACAAGGCATTCCCAATGCCAAAACCGAAAGTCGATAGATAAATAAGAAATAACTGCATCGAAATCCCATTTCGAAAAGCTTTCCAGAAATCTCAAAACCACGAATAGAAATATAATTAATTCCGAAAATCACCTCGGAAAAATAATTCGTCGAAATTCAACATCAATTATAAATTCGAATCCGAGCATAACAAAATAATAACCGAAATTCATAACCGGAATAAATCATAATTACTTTATGAAAATCATTATTGAAAGCAAATCCACGTGATAAATTGAAATAAATTTCCGAAATCCATTCGTATGCTCGAAAGTAATATATTAATTAGGTAAAGCATTAATTCAAGAAAATAAACGCATGCATCATTATTTAAAAACAAACGTCCACTCACAGTATACGACTAGCGTGGTATCCAAGCGTAAGGATCCTCGTCGAGCGATGAGTCAGTATCTCGTCCTGTACACAATTGTATTCCGTAAACAACAATTCGATAAAACAATACGATTCTATATTAAATCCCGAAAACCCCACGTAAACTAGCAACTCCAACTCCTTTCAACTTCAAGCCAAACTTCACCATTTATATCAATCCGTCGATTAAGGTATTCCATGACGGAATAAGGAAAATCCGAAGGCCGGATTCCCACAAATCAACAACCGAAACTCCAAACTTCAAAATTCACAAACAATTCTAAACTCCTCCAAAAATTACCAAACTTCATAAACAAGCTCTTCTCAAATTATAGGATTTAATGGGCTAAAAATTGGAATTAAATGTCAGCCCTACGCGCCACCACGCGCCACCCACAGTGGCGGCGAGTGGGGCCCACGCGCCGGCGGCCACCACCTCCGATGGCCACCAAATTTGGACAGTAGCTTCTACTCAACAAGCATAACCATTCATTCAACTACAACAAGTTCCAATTTTACCTTTAAGGGCTCGGATTAAGCCGATGAAGAAAACCCAGAAAATTGCTTCGGACCCTAGGATTGATCTTCGTCGGTTCGACCTCCACGATGCAAATCGGAGCAAGAGACCTTAGGGGAAACGTTCGCCGGCTCAAGGCGCTCCTTCGATCCAAGTCTGGTGGTCGGAGATAGCCGGGAACGGCGGAATCGCCGGAAAAACCACAATTGCACCCGAAGGAGAATTTGCTTCGAATCGAGGTTTTCCGGCCAAATCGTCGATAGCCCAGGGTACCAGCGTGTAGAGAAGGAAGAGGCGGTCCCAAAATGACCGGTGGCACTCCGTCAGGTGGCCGGAATCGGAAATTAGGCCGGAAATTCGAAAAAAAACCCAAACCGGGGGAGAAGGGATCGGGGGAGAGGAGAGAGAGAGAGCCCGGTAAGTTTCCAAAATTGGAAACTTACCACAGTGATTTGCCTTTTATATAAAAACTTACCTTGAACAGTAACTTTCCTTTTTCGCCTATAACTTTCGCATACGAACTCCGATTTTTACGAACCACATATGCACGCGCTCGGTTTAACGTCCTCTACAACTTCCGTGAAGAAACTTTTCTCAAATTCTGACCCGAATAAAAAGTCGATTTTTAGGGCCACTAAAAGTGTTGAAATGACAGTAAAAGTGAAAGTGGTTGTCGTTTACCGTCCAAATGACCAGTAAACGGGTGAATTTGGGTTCGGGACGTAACAATCTCCCCTCCTTATAAAATTTCGTCCCCGAAATTCAGACGAACAATAAAACGCTTAACTAAACCAACTCTAATGGTTACGCGTTCCCCGGTGAAACAATATAAGAAAATAATACAAGGGAAAGAATATCGTACCGTCAGGAGTATATGGAGGAACGTGATCCTCTCGTTGAAACATGGCATGAATTCTCGTCTGAGTCGTAGGACGTCCACGGCGACCACTACCTCGTTGAGTGCCGCCCCTGACAGAACTAGTGGGAGTGCCGCTAGATGAACCTCCTGATGCGTGACTAGAACCTTGACCGACGTCTGGAGTAACACCATGAGTCAATGTAGGGCAATCCCTCCTATAATGACCTGGCTGTCCACACTGATAACACGTCACATCCCTCAACCGACGCTGGGGATGATCTCTCCAAGTATGAATTCTCCCAGAGGCACCACCGTACTGACTAGTGCTGTCACTGAACTGCCATTCAGACTGACCATCTCCCATATTAAGTCCTCCAAAATCAGATAGGGTGACTGAATCCGAGCTAACACGTCTACCACCTCCAGAAGATCCTGAACCAGAAGTAGAAGCAGCTCTCTTGGATGGACCCTGGCTAGGGCCACCCGCATCTCGAGGTCGAACACCGGACAAATACATGGTCTCAAGTCGCAAAGCAGCATTAACTACCTCAGAGTAAGTATTGAATGGCACTCCGGTCAACTGCTCACGATACTTACCCCCCAATCCATCAACAAACCTGTAGATCCGTTCTCTCTCAGTGCCAACCAGATCAGGTACAAACTGGGCTAGCTGGGTGAACCGCTGCTCAAACTCCGTCACAGTCTTGTCCCCTTTCTCTAAATGTAAGAACTCATACTTCATCCTGTCACGGATAGCTGTACCATAATACCGGCTAGTAAAATGTTCCTTAAACTGTTCCCAAGTGATTGGGCTATCATTCCCTAAATCCCTGCTAGTCATATGCCACCAGTCAAAAGCCACACCATCAAGAAAATCTACTGCCAAGCCCACTTTCCGGTCCTCCGGACAATTAATCTGAGTAAAAACCCTCTCCATTTTATTCAGCCAATTCTGAGCATCCATAGCATCAGGAGCATGGGAGAAACTATACGCTCCATGCTTCTTCGCTCGCTCCATGGTAAAATCGGTTCTGGAACCAGGAAGCGCTGCAGTCAGCTGCTGGAAAATATGCTCCAAGGCATTCACTAGTCCTTCAGGAGCATTCCCATCTCCTGAAGCGGGAGTAGTCTCCCTGCGGTTTCGGCGTCTAGGAGGCATAGCACCTGAAGAAGAGAAGGATAACAAAGCTCAAGGATTAGGACATTAACCTATCTACTTTATATACATAATGAACACACTAGCACCGAAGAGTATATGATGGGGATCCGCCGCGGTCGGGCCATCACTCGGGAGGTACTAGGCGCCATTAAGCATATAGAGTAGTAGGAAGGAAAGAAGTCTACAGGACCTAACAACCTAATGCTCTGATACCAAATTGACAGGACCCGCCCCGAATTTCACCCTGAAACCCGAGGTGGCCCTGTGGGGCCCACCTTAGGAATAACTCTACCAAAAATTCAGCAGAGTCACCCCTAAAAATGGACTACCCAAAACCTGCATAATCACAATCACACTTCTAACAAATCATCCATAATCTCCTGGAGCCACCCTGCTCCCCAGAATCCAACAACACCACAATTTACAACTAAAAACCGAACATTTCAACATACACCGGGGCAACACCCAAACTTTACAACAATTGTCCCACAGGTTATCAGAGCAATCTAGAGAAGATTAAGAATTTATAATACAAATAGATTCAACGATTAACCTACAATGGAAACAACAACAGCAGATGCTATGCCTCGAATCCTACTATGCCGAACCAGCTACTCTGCAGACTGGGCATTTGAAAACGAAGGGCCCAGGGGAAAAGTATATAAAAACGTTAGCGTGAGTGGACAAAAATAAATAATTGAAAAGAAAAGATTTCGTACTTTCCCACATTTAATCTGTTTATAAAATCTCGATGCATGCAACGTTTTAAGAAAAACACATTTATCAAAAAAAAATCCAAGATTCACGTAAAAACACACCAGCCCCGCTGGTTACGGTAACATCGAAATCCATAATTCTCGTGAAAACACACCAGCCCCGCTGGTTACGAAAATAACGGACTAGCCCCGCTAGTCAAATCACGTAAAAGTATGGGGAAGAAGTTATCACCATACAAAAAGGGAGCCTCCCAGGCTCGGGTCGGAGTGTCCCACACTCTGGAGCATCCCATGCTCTGCTCTTACTCACCCACAAACACATAGTAAGCAGGGAGGAGTACTAATAGGCTAGCTAGCAATAAATATGACGACCCAGGTATGGTGGGTAAAAAACTATTCAAAACCAATAAATCCATAAGGCTTCCCCATGTCCCACGAATAAAGAAAAACGAGGGTACGATTCCCAACCGTACCCAGAAATTCTCGTAAAACGTCGTATAAATCAACAGCGTGTCCCACACGCTAAGAAAATAATTAGATTATCAACAAGGCATTCCCAATGCCAAAACCGAAAGTCGATAGATAAATAAGAAATAACTGCATCGAAATCCCATTTCGAAAAGCTTTCCAGAAATCTCAAAACCACGAATAGAAATATAATTAATTCCGAAAATCACCTCGGAAAAATAATTCGTCGAAATTCAACATCAATTATAAATTCGAATCCGAGCATAACAAAATAATAACCGAAATTCATAACCGGAATAAATCATAATTACTTTATGAAAATCATTATTGAAAGCAAATCCACGTGATAAATTGAAATAAATTTCCGAAATCCATTCGTATGCTCGAAAGTAATATATTAATTAGGTAAAGCATTAATTCAAGAAAATAAACGCATGCATCATTATTTAAAAACAAACGTCCACTCACAGTATACGACTAGCGTGGTATCCAAGCGTAAGGATCCTCGTCGAGCGATGAGTCAGTATCTCGTCCTGTACACAATTGTATTCCGTAAACAACAATTCGATAAAACAATACGATTCTATATTAAATCCCGAAAACCCCACGTAAACTAGCAACTCCAACTCCTTTCAACTTCAAGCCAAACTTCACCATTTATATCAATCCGTCGATTAAGGTATTCCATGACGGAATAAGGAAAATCCGAAGGCCGGATTCCCACAAATCAACAACCGAAACTCCAAACTTCAAAATTCACAAACAATTCTAAACTCCTCCAAAAATTACCAAACTTCATAAACAAGCTCTTCTCAAATTATAGGATTTAATGGGCTAAAAATTGGAATTAAATGTCAGCCCTACGCGCCACCACGCGCCACCCACAGTGGCGGCGAGTGGGGCCCACGCGCCGGCGGCCACCACCTCCGATGGCCACCAAATTTGGACAGTAGCTTCTACTCAACAAGCATAACCATTCATTCAACTACAACAAGTTCCAATTTTACCTTTAAGGGCTCGGATTAAGCCGATGAAGAAAACCCAGAAAATTGCTTCGGACCCTAGGATTGATCTTCGTCGGTTCGACCTCCACGATGCAAATCGGAGCAAGAGACCTTAGGGGAAACGTTCGCCGGCTCAAGGCGCTCCTTCGATCCAAGTCTGGTGGTCGGAGATAGCCGGGAACGGCGGAATCGCCGGAAAAACCACAATTGCACCCGAAGGAGAATTTGCTTCGAATCGAGGTTTTCCGGCCAAATCGTCGATAGCCCAGGGTACCAGCGTGTAGAGAAGGAAGAGGCGGTCCCAAAATGACCGGTGGCACTCCGTCAGGTGGCCGGAATCGGAAATTAGGCCGGAAATTCGAAAAAAAACCCAAACCGGGGGAGAAGGGATCGGGGGAGAGGAGAGAGAGAGAGCCCGGTAAGTTTCCAAAATTGGAAACTTACCACAGTGATTTGCCTTTTATATAAAAACTTACCTTGAACAGTAACTTTCCTTTTTCGCCTATAACTTTCGCATACGAACTCCGATTTTTACGAACCACATATGCACGCGCTCGGTTTAACGTCCTCTACAACTTCCGTGAAGAAACTTTTCTCAAATTCTGACCCGAATAAAAAGTCGATTTTTAGGGCCACTAAAAGTGTTGAAATGACAGTAAAAGTGAAAGTGGTTGTCGTTTACCGTCCAAATGACCAGTAAACGGGTGAATTTGGGTTCGGGACGTAACATATATAAAGCTGAAAAGGTTGAGTAACTCGTTGGGATTAGTCTGAATTTGCTAGGATACCCTCATAGACCTCGGTCCGAATACTGATTGGGTGAGTGTGTTACTAACTCACTAACGTAACCGAGGTGGTTTGCAACCTCACACACACAAAAAATAAATAAATAAATAAATAAATCTATTCATGTGCTTTAGAGAAATGATATATCTTACAATAGGGAAAATGTCATGTGATGGAAAAAAACTTCACAATATCCCAACATATGTATTGTTTGACCAAGGATCTAACGGGGCCTCAGAACTCTCTTTTTGTTTGCAATGTCTCTGCTAGGGAGGTTGCTGATCACTCGATTTTTTGTTTATATTGCTTGACTACGCAAACAATGCTAATTCATATATAGTGAATTATAGCGAGAATTACGGTTACTTTATGCAAATGCAATTATAATCGTATCCCCATTTGAGAATTTTTTTTTTTTTAAATCACATTTAAGAATTGTGCTAAAATGGCTAGATACGGTTTCATAGTATTGAATATGTGAACTCGTATGATTATTGACCACTTACTTGATCATTCTTTTTCTTTTATTGTTTTTTTTTTTTTTTTATCACTTGACTATGCAAGTAATCTGAATTCATATATAATGAATTACAGCTAGAATTGTGTTTACACTATTCAAATGCAATTATAATCATATCCACTATTGAGTTATTTTTCAAATCACATTTAAATATTGAATAAAAATGGCTAGATACGATTTTTTCCTATTGAATTTGTGAATCCGTATAATTATTGATCATTCGTTTTCTTCTATTGCTTAACTAACTATAGAAATCTAATTCATACAAGTAAATTAAAACAAGATTCACGGTAACAATTTGAAAATGCACTTACCATCATATCTGCTATCGAGACACTTTTTCAATGACATTAATGAATTGTACAGAAGCGGTTAGGTATGATTTCATAACATTGCGTATTAAAAGAGTATCTTCAGTATCCCAATTCGGTGGTCCACCATCGTCTTCACCCTACTACCATGGAATTGAAGGATCTTGGTGAGATGCTTTCCAGTCGCGATTCAAATCACATACCACTCAAACCCGAACCAAACCCAACAATTTTAAGGATCCGAGGTGGAAAAGTAGCATAGCCCATTACAAAAGTCCAATTCGATGGGTTACAACATATTTAGCCCACTACCCCACTATTCTCTCCCTCCAAATTCTCTGGCTACAAGTTTGGCTCTCGTTACCCTCACACCAGTTTCTTACTCTTTCAGTTTATTTTTTAACATTATTATCTACGGTTGAGTTTTTTGGATTCATTTTCTATTGTTGATGAATTCGATGTACACATTTTTGGATTTGGGTATTAAGGGGGGTGTATTCAATTCAGATTTTAAAAGATTTTGTTTTAGTTTTTATAATCCATGGATTTACTTAATCCACGGATTGTTTAAATTCTATATGGACTCTGATTGATTCTAATGGATTGATTTACTAGTATTTGTTTAGATTTTACAAGTTCTTATGATGTTTTTGGTAGGTTATTTTTTTTCTTCTTCTTTAAAAGCAATGGATGTATGGATCCAATTATAATTCTAGATCAGTGACAAAAAAGTGTGTGTGTGTCTATATATATATATATATATATATATATATATATATATATGGCAATCTACCATTCTTTATGTTGTGTATAATGATATATGAATAATAAGAGAAAACTAATCAACCAAAATGTTACACAAAAAATAAAGTAGTAAACTAATGACATAATTTATTTCATATCTAATTTACAAAAGAAACATGTGTGTATGTAACGGCCTATTCTAGTTTTAGATAAATATATGTATATATATCGGCACCCGGCTTCGGGTTTGATTCAAAAAAAAAAAGAAACATGTGTGTATGTATCATCTTAACAATACCATTGAAAGTGAGCTTAATTAGCTAGAAGGACTAAGGCTTCCAGAGCTATAGTGATAAAAATAAAAATAAATTATTAGATGAGAGCAGAGGCACAGGCAGAGGAAGATAGTGGGAAGATAGGTTTAAGAGAAAATAGATGAGTGTCACCTATTGAGAGCTGCTTCTTGTTCTTGTTCTTTTTTTTTTTTTTTTTTTTTTTTTTTTTTTTTTTTTTTTTTTTGGTGAAGAGCTTCTTCATTTTTTGAGTGAGAAAGAATCCATCAAAATCTCTTGAAAAATGGTTGGATTGTTTTTGAGTTTTGATAAGTATAAAAAGCACTATAAAATCCTTCAAAATCCAGCATTTAATGAAATCCTTAAAAATCTGTATACTTTTCAATATCTGCAGATTTGAATGGATAAATTTAAATCTTAATTGAATACATCAAGATTTTAAAGGATTGTTTAAAATCTCAATTGAATACCCATAGATTTTCAAAATACAAAAAAATCTTGTAGACTCTT
Source organism: Rosa rugosa (assembly GCF_958449725.1). NCBI lineage: Eukaryota > Viridiplantae > Streptophyta > Magnoliopsida > Rosales > Rosaceae > Rosa > Rosa rugosa. The sequence continues at coordinate 12,717,487 of NC_084821.1, forward strand.
AAATGAATACACCCCCCTAATTTGAACCATGACTTTACACAAGGATCCCTTGCAATACAAGAAACACGTACAAATTTCATTAAATCAATTTATTTTCAAGTGTTTTTATTTCACTTCAGATTATAGAAATAAGACTTAGGGCTAAAGATTTTTTCTACAGGTACTATAAACCCCAATCCCTAATTAATATGCAAACATACTATAGCCCATTTGGTCTAGTAATTGGATTCCAAGTTTCTGACAAACTGAATATATAAATTTTGTGCTGACTCAACAACATGAAACCTTTCGACATTTAAATGATGCTATTAATTTTTTTTTTTCTCTTGTAGATTCAATGGAGATTTGCAGTCAAATCCCTTCTCCTGCTTTAATAGGGATTGGTACCAAAGTCTTAGACTCCCTGTGATGCAACTCTGAACAAGATTATGTTAAAAATCTTTGGTGTACTGATTGGTCGATAAACAAGTCATGTTCGTAGAATCTGATGATTTCGTTGACGTTCTCTTCAGTTTCTTGACATTAGCCATTGGTATCATTATTATGCCTGGTAAGTCAAATCCCATAGACAGAATTGACAAAACCAAGTTTAAACAAAAGGAGGAGGAAAACACCTATAGACATTTAACTTTGCTGTATCTTTTATCTTCCAAGGATGCGCCAACTTATAGAGTTTCTGACATATCAGTGTACAGCTATAGGCTCTCTACGGCAGCTACCTTGAGATAAAAGGCAATGAGCCATTCAGGGTGTAGCAGTTGTGCATGCATTGCATCTCCAAGAGCTTCTTGTGCCATTAAGTAACAAAAGCAACGTCTAGCATACAAAGTTGGCAATTCTATGGTCCCATGAACTGCATACCAAAACCAAGAAAGGACTTAAGACATACACCTAGAAGTAAGGTGATAAAGTAGTAATTAGTCCTTTCTTAACAGCTTACATTAGATAGCTAGTATAACCGTCTAAACTTGTGTAACTATATAAGCTATCACATACCAAAACTATTATCTAATCCTATATACTATCTATATGTCACATATAAAGTAGTAATCAGATAGTCTGTGAGACTAGCTAGCAGTATTTAAGAGGTTATCTTTAAATCATAAGAGGTTAGGCCATCTCCAATAACAGAGCCAAATTGGGCAGGGTGGGTTGAGAGAGCTGCATATAGCTCTTTCGGTGACTTTTTAGTTCCGATGAGACCCACCACAAAATGGTTGAAGGAAAGTAGAATTAGGCTGATTGTTTTCTCCTTTGAAACAAATCAAATACCACAAATATATTACCTTTGGAATCCAAAGGTGATGCTTAATTAATAGGCACATTCTACATTCATTTGGGCTGTTGT